>NC_142949.1:19528482-19550982 GCF_046866305.1 Octopus bimaculoides | reverse complement strand
TATATATATATATATATATATATATACTCATTTACTCTTTTACTTATTTCAGTCATTTGACTGCGGCCATGCTGGAGCACCACCTGTAGTCGAACAAATAGACCCCAGGATTTATTCTTTGTAAGCCTAGTACTTATTCTATCGGTCTCTTTTGCCTAACCGCTAAGTTACGGGGACGTAAACACACCAGCATCGGTTGTCAAGCGATGGTGGGGGGACAAACACAGATACACAGACGCACACACACACACACATATATATGTATATATATATATATATATATATATATATATATATATATATACATGTATACGACGAGCTTCTTTCAGTTTCCGTCTACCAAATCCACTCACAATGCTTTGGTCGACCCGAGGCTATAGTATAAGACACTTGCCCAACGTGCCACACAGTGGGACTGAACCCGGAAGCATGTGATTGGTAAGCAAGCTACTTACCACACAGCCACTCCTGCGCCTATGTATATATATATACATAGCCAAAGTAAGGTCCAAAATGAAGCAGGACCACTTGATTCGAGCATGTAGATGATTTAGACTTCATACTGAAGTAGTTATTGGAGCTGAAGGTGGCTTTATTGAATAACATTCTAGAATAACATTATAAAAAGACTTATTTTTATCCTCATAGCGTTTTTTGAAAAATACAGCAATTATCTGTTATTATATATCTGGTTTTGTTTTATAAACGCGCACACACAGAGACATATATATATATATATATATATATATATATATATATATATATATATATATATATATATATATATATATATATATATATATATATATATACATATATATATATATATATATATATATATATATATATATATATATATATATATATATATACATACATATATAAATAGAAATATTATTGTTTCTAAATCCCTCAACGAGAGACATTCAGTAACATTACTTTCAAGTAAATATGATTTGCCAACATAATGTGGCAGTCTCGTTTAGGATGAATGTTACTGTTGTTTATTCCCAGGCAGGAAACAGCGTCTCAATCTGGTTATAAGTCACGATATATGTGCCCTTATATTTTCGAACCCTCTCCTGTTCGAAAATATAAGTAAACAGATATTGAATCGCATAGCTTGAAACAGTAGCATTTGTCCGAACCAGGACTGCCACATTATGCTGGGAAATAGTCTTTACCTTATATATATGCATGATAGATCGCTAGCCATTACACATTCTTTATTTTCTTTCCTCGTTTCTTTCTGTGTTTCTTTCTGTAGAAGAGCGTAGGCTCGAAACGTTAAAAAATTTCTCACTTCCCGAGCGTTAAACTAATACATCTGTTTGTTTTCTACACCACCTGTCTTCGTCTTTTGTCTTTTCTTTTGTGAATTCCACCTTTATATATGTATACACATACATAAATATGTGAAGTGTATATATATATATATATATATATATATATATATATATATATATATATATATATATATATATCTATGGACACACATGCAGACACACACACGCACACACACACATATATACATACATACACACACACGCACACACACACACACACACACACACATATATATATATATATATATATATACAACTATATTAGTTTCAACGAAAGTTTTGTCCGTTTTCAAAGGCTATTTCAAACAAGAAAATAAAACAATAATTATTAATATAGTCGCCATTCTTCTCTGTGAACTCCTTGCATCTATAAATGAGCTTTTTAATGACACATTTAATAAATTCCATGGGCTTTGAAATTAACTGATTTGAAATTAACTGATTTTCAACTTTTGCTCCTGACGTAAGTTTTAAGCCCTCAAATAATCTTTTAAACTTCTAAGAGATGGTAAACTGTAGGTGCGATGTCCCGAAAATATGATGGGTGATACATAATTTCCCAGACATATTTTTCAAGAAGCTCTTTGGTTTTCATGCAGTATACGCAATTCGTAGATGTAGAACTGTCTAAAAAATCCGGTGTTGCAGACATCTTTCGAAAAACGGAAAACAACCTTTCTTGACAGAGGTTTGTATTTAGCCATCTGGCCAATACGTTCGTTGCAACCGTGTGTGTGCTTGCGCGCGCGTGTATGTGTGTGTGTGTGTGTGTGTGTGTGTGTGTGCTTGCGCGCGCGTATGGATGTGTGTGTGTGCTCGCGTGTGTGTGTGCGTGTGTATGTGTGTGTGTGTGTGAAATTACGTATGCAGCTTCACTTAATATAAAACCAAAAAGGAAAATCGTCACTAATTGTGATTGATGGTTGTGGGTAGCACCTATATTGCTTGAAAGAAGATCTAAAACCCTTAATACTGCAAGGAAGTACATTTTCATATAATGACAGGTGACATAACCTCTCCAAATATTCAGGGTTGTCCATTTATCTAATGTCCTTCCTAGAGGTAAGAGGATTTTTTTTTAATGTTCGCTGGCCTCACACGTCTTTGTCAGTATATACACATTGAAGCGTTACTATAGCGACGTAAATATATCGACTGCTATTTCCAGTAAACATAAGAGTCTTGTTGTACCACTACTCCATATATATATATATATATATATATATATATATATATATATATATATATATATATATATATATATATATATATATATATATAGTTCCATACTCAGCTCCATAAAACCTTACGTTCTTTGGTTCCCTGACAGCCACATATTAATACCAAAATCTGAATATTTTTCAGACCTTTTTTTTTCCGCAGACATACTTTTCCTCTTAAACATCGTTGCTAATGGTGACCTAGTTTTACAAGTATGGACTGTTGATAACAAAGCCATTAAAAATGGCCATGGTATTGATTTCCAAATTAGGCATTAGGCTGCATAGAGTTTTGTGGAATAGTGTACTTGATTGAATAAGCACCAGTATTTGATTAGTAATTCGATGAAAAATTCAATCACATAGAAACTTGCTTTGCCGTTACAAGAATTCTGCATTACTCTTGAAAATAATATACTGGCGAATATCGTAGCTGAAATTATTCCCTTAGGTAGCGCTTATATGTTTATGGGTTCCTCACTTCGTACCAACGTATGTTAATCGACGCTATTAACAGTATACAATGAGATATAACAAAGCACAACATAATGATACCCGGCTGAACTAGCCATTTCAAACACTATCCTATTTGGTTGCATACTCACAATAAAATGTTCAGGGTTAAACAGAAGAGATCAAAGACTCCAACTTAGAATGGACATTTAGAAGGGAAGATTAAACTACAGAAGAGACATTCTGCGCAGTGATGCAAGTAAAATAAAACAAAGCACAGAATTATTTGCGATGGTTATATCCAAGGTAAACAATGAACTAAGTCGGCAACAAACAATCGTTCGCTAAAACAACAAACCTATTTTAAAGAATAGCTTCCATATGTACGGATTAAAAGTAACTGATACTCATAAACCGTGTCATTGAGAAGAAACTGCAGCAGTTCTATGGCAAAATATACAGTAACAGCTTAGAAGTTAGCGTGTTATTATTTATGAAAGCTTAGAGACGTTTACGAAATCCATTTTTGCACGTACATCTAGGCATGAGAAAAATTGCACTTTTAATTAGTAATGTAAATATTGAAAATAATTCAACCTTATGAATAAAGATACCGTATGTAGGGTTTACCTTGGAAATAATGGTTATCTGGAAAAGTGGTCGACAGCCTATAAAATATCAGTATTTACCATATGACATTGTCAGCTCCAAAAATCTCAAACAATAACTACTTTTGAAAGAATGTGGTTATGTTATTACAGACTATTTGATAGAGAGGCTGACAAATGGCCCATCTTGTCATAGTTTAATCGTTTTACAGGAATTTGAAGTAACAGAAATACATTCAAAGAAATGGAACCGAATTATTGCCTCAAATAGAAGGCATCCAATCATACGTTCTCAAGAAACATAGAATACCATTCCAGTTAGAGGGGTGATGTAACTGACAACCCCTTAAAATACCGAGAGTCTATGCTTGAATTAGAGTCAGTTATTATTATTATTATTATTATTATTATTATTATTATTATTATTATTATTATTATTATTATTATTATTGAGTGAGATTAATGCATACCATCAAAGATTTATATCAAGATAAACAGCGCATTCTTCTGGTTGAGTAGCTCAGAAGGTCCCTGAATGAGGGTTGTTTATGGATGACGAACGAAAAACTCATGTTTGCGGATGTAAATTATTGTAACCGCAAGGAATTCCTCTCAACATATGGCTATGATTCTCCCCCACTACGTCTTCTCGCGATAAGAACTACTCATACGTTAGCCACTAAGGGACATGTTCAACGGGTTATCGTTAAGAAACTGACTCGCAAATATGTGGTATTAAGTAGAATATTTGCTGCAGCCCATCTTTTACACCAAGACAAGACATGTACATAACACTTGCAATCAGTTAAGAACAGAAGGTATGAGAAACACATCGTAACCTAAATCATCATCATCATCATCATCATCATCATCATCATCATCATCATCATCATCATCATCATCATCATCATCATCAACATCATCATCACCATCAGTATGATCATCATCACCAAGGCGTCAAGTTGAGAGAATCATTAGCACGCCGGATAAAATGCTTAGCGGCATTTCGTCAGTTTTTATGTTTGTGCGAAAATTCCGCCAACATCGACTTTGCCTTTT
The DNA here is from genome assembly GCF_046866305.1 of Octopus bimaculoides. Taxonomy (NCBI): domain Eukaryota; kingdom Metazoa; phylum Mollusca; class Cephalopoda; order Octopoda; family Octopodidae; genus Octopus; species Octopus bimaculoides. The sequence goes on along the minus strand of NC_142949.1, from coordinate 19,546,296 downwards.
ATATTTTCGGGGTCGATAAATTAAGTACCAGTGAAACACTTGGGTTGATGTTATTGACTAGTCTCCTCCCACAAAATTTCAGGCCTTGTGCCTTTAGTACAAAGCATTATGATTACTATTAATATTATCAATGTGACGTAAACTCACAGCTTATTTTGCTGGGTATGATGGAAAATGTCAGCTGTCCACAGCCAGCAGATTGAGGGGACAATTGTTTCCTGATCATTCTTCAAAATCTCTACGAAGGAATCTTACAGTTCCAAGCAATGCTAATTTTGGCAGGGGTTCTTCTTGCACACTTGCACCAATTTATTTTTTTGCCGTGTTGGTAATTGAATGCTGATACTTCCAAGTGCACCAATTACTTTTGGTATCACGTCTACTCTCCTCATTGACCCCAATCACCTTATTTCCCACTTTAAATCTCCCTAGTTGTTTATTTTTCTTCTTTATCATTTATTTTCTTTCACATTGATCCTCTTGTGACCTGAGCATGCTACGTCAATTATCATGCATGTTCTTTCGTTTTTATTCATCACAACAATGTCCAGTTTCCGATGTCTCGTCAGGTGATTGCACTGAATTATTATATCCCACAGGATTTTGCAATTCTGATACTCTTTGGGGGTTTCCTCATACCACATATTTGCTCTTTGTACGCTGCTATTTCCAATGAGCTCCCAATGGATCATTCTTGCTGTCACGTGGTCTTTTGTATTCGCGCTGTGCGAATTTCAGGTATTCGCTAACGACGTGCCATACTGTTCCACCCCTCTCACTAGACATTCTGCAGTTGCCGCTGAAGTTATCTCGTATCACAAACACATATATGTGTTTGTGTGTGTGTTTTGTATAACAACTCCGTAATATTATTTACTTTTATATTTACCTACACTCTATATTCTGTATCCTTATTTAGGCTTTGTTATACATTTCCTACTTACGTACATTTCACATTTTCCTTCCAGCTCCCTACCTTCTACCTCATTCACAAATTTTCCACCCATTTTCACTCATCCTTAACTTTTTGTGACTAGTTTACAAAATTACTGTCAATGTTAGTATTTTCAAAAACATTTCGGAAATGATTGAAACTCAAATTGGTCGAGAAATAACCTGTTCTACGAGTTGTGGATTACTCCACAACATAATAATTACAGAAGGACATCCGCACAAAAAACAAAACTACACAAATCACAATGATTTTTTTTTTAATACGCAGTGCTTGTATGCTATAATAATTGTTTCCAATTACATTACGAAGTCAGCTCCTTGTAGAGAAGGATGTTTGTGAATTAAATCAACATTTATACTTACGTTGTATTTTAATTTATCAACCTCCAAAGGATGAAAGGTAAAATTGATTACATCATAAAGAGACGGAATGAATCCTACATGGCACTTTTCAGACAGGTGAAGGATTACACCAGCACATCGTCTTAACAGTAAAGATAACCATAATTATCCTTCCTATAGGCACAAGATCAGTAGATTGCATCGCCCCAGTACGTAACTGGTACTTATTTAATCGACCCCGAAAGGATGAAAGGATCTCAGATGAATTTGAGCACTAACGCAAAGACTTACGAAATGCTGTTAAGCCTTTTGACCGGCCGCCTTGGTGATGATGATGATGACGATGATGATGACGACGACGACGACGGCGATAATAATATCAGCAGCTTCAGTAGATTTGACAAAAAACTGAATTAGCAAAGCTAGACAGAAGAACCAGGAAAGAATTCAATATGACTGGACGACTTCACCGAAGGGTAGCATTAGCAAAATTATGCTTACCTAAAACGGAAGACGGAAGAGAGGTAATATCAGTGGAAGACTGCATGGAATTAGTTAGAGTAGATGGCGACTCCTATGTAGGTAATAGTGACGAAATTCATTAAAAGCTGCTAGAGTCTCAGAAAGACATAGGGAAATCAAAAACCCAAACAAAGTTAAAAACAAGAAAAAAGAGCACATTATCTGACTGACAGGATAAGCCGTTGTATGGTCGATTCTCGGAGATAGTTGCAGCAAATAGTAGTGGAGAGACATGATTATGTTTCTAGAAAGGAGAGCTGGAAAGAGAGACAGGGAGTTTGTTAGTAGCAGTACAAGATCAAATATTAAGGACGAAGTGGATAAAAACCAAGATAATCAAAAACCAAGTAGATTCCCAATGTAGTTTATGCAGATCAAAGGAGAAAAGCGTTACTCACAAAGTAAGTGAATGTAGCATGCTGGCACAGAAAGGATACAAGGAAAGACATGACAACCTCGGGAGAACAAACCACTGAGAGTTATATAAAAAGCTACGATTTGAACATACTGAACATGGACCTAGTAAAGAACTAGAAAGTAAGAAATGTATGATGTTGTGGGACTTTAGCTTTCAAACTGACAGTAACAGAAGCTAGAAGGCCTGATTTACTAGTACTAATTAAAGATATTAGAAAATACGAGTTAACTGACTTTGCAATCCCAAATGATGAAAATATCAATATGAGAGGTACAGAAAACATAGCAAAGTACCAGGACCTAGCTATTAAATTACAGAGACTATGGAAAGTGTGGGTAAAATGTATCCCAATAGTTATAGGTGCATTGGGAACTATTCCTAACGATTTGAAAAGATGAATAGAGGAAATAGGCATGAAATCCAGTTCAGTACAGCTCCAGAAAACAGTGTTGTTAGGGAAATCTAGGATGCTAAAGAGGGTTCTTGGCATCTAAGTTTACTTGTAGCCGTATGTTAAGATTTTTTCGTTTCCAACAGTCTAATCTGTTGTGTGTATATGAAAATAATAATAATGATTATAATGATAATAATAATGATAATGGATCAGTTTGCAAGAGGCGAACGCCAAGACAGACACGGAATACCTATGGTTATAGACGAGGGAAAGTTACCTGAAAATTGAGACAGAAGCACTCATATGCGTGCTAAAGAACAAGTGTAAAGAACCAACTTCTATAGGCTTTGCTATACTTTTTCCACTTACATATATATCAAATTTTCCATCCATCTTCCTATCTCCTACCTCATTAAAACTTTTTCCACTCATTTTCACACACTCATATATATATATGCATATATATATATGTGTGTGTGTGTGTGTATGTATATATATATTTATTTATAAATATTTACGTGTGTGTGTATGTGTGTGTGTGTGCGTGTGTATGTGAGAGAGAGAGTGTGTGTGTACATGCATATATGTATTTTTACGTGTATACGAGATGGTATAAATGCTTCGTGGCCTAGTAAAGTTTAATAAAAAAAATACCTAAGGGTTGACATCACTTCCTTCAGAATGGTCACGTTGCACAAAACTACACCAGTCCCAGCGTTCCTGCCACTTTTAGAATCCGACCTCGAAGGCGTTTTCTGTAAGAAAGTCGAGAATCTTCTGCCATTTGCTCTTGATCTCGCCAACAGTTTTAATACGCTGAGCAGAAGTTTCATCTCCGAGAAGAGATCAAAGTTTAACTGAGAAGAGCGCAGTAACAGCTTGTTGACAAGAAAAATCCAATACTTCACGCTCCATAGATACGGTCGTATTCGCCGAATATCCGCCCTCAAAAGCTTCGAAACATCACAGTAGAGTCTACATTGACGTTATATCTCTGGGAGTCGAATCCTCGATGTACCATACTGCGGATTTTGAAAAACACGATGTGCATGATATTGGTTGTGCTACAGTTCTATCGTGCCTTCGTCGGTCGTGGAGATGAAGGCCTCTTCTATTGTAACGACTGCTACTTCAAGTCAGGCTTGTACCCATAGATCCAGCTCTCATCACCCGTAATGATCCTCGACATAAAGAATGGGTCATCAACGGCACGCTAACGGAGATCTTGAAAGGCCTCGACACGATGTTATTTCTGCTCATTGGTCAGCAGGAAGGTGACCAAATTGGTAGAGATACGCCGCTTGTTCAATTCAGACGTTATGATTTCACGCGTAGGCCCATATTACAGACCAACAACATCAGAAATGTCGCTTATTGTACCCCGACGACACTCATGCCCAAGCTGATGAATTTCCTCCACATTTTCGAGTGTGACAATTTTGACAAAGTCTTGCAGATCCCTCATTGTCTCCCAAGGACGTTCTTCTAGCTTTGGATTACCCGTGCCACTCGAAACATTGTGTACAACCTATTGCCTAGTTGCCGTAAGCTTGTCGAAACATGGTCAATGTCTTTGTAGAAGACTTCCGAAGTTTAACACAAAATTTCCAGTTGGCTCTTTCTTCCATCTTGTCCACGACAAAATAGCAGACTGCAGTATACACTTGATCAAAAAACACAAATTTCACCACTTGCGAAGTAAACAGAGCGATGCCACTCGGCACACTGCCTTATGGAGGTCCCTTCTAGCTTTCAGAACGTATTCCACCATCTACTGCTATCTATTAGCGCGCTAGTTCTGGGACTTGCTAATATCACCTCATATATATATAAATGTAAATGTATATAGATATATACGAGTTTTGATAAATAAGTATCCGGACTGTTGCCATAGTAACGAAGCTGAAGCACACAGAGTGAAACCGCTTGGCAATGATTGATTTTGAACTCTTCTGTACATGCGCACTCAGATTTTACATTTTAGCACGTTTCTGCTGTTTACAGCTTGAAAGGAAGGTGTGTTACGGTTCAGTTCAGTACATTATCACTGAAGATTTCGGTATGAGATGCGTATCTGCCATGCTTGTGCTCAAAATCTTCAGCAGACAATGTATTAAAAAGCCACCCACATAGATTGCTTATCCGATTTGAACCACCAGGAGCTGCAGGTAACTTCTAATCTTTGTGTGTATCCTAAAACGTCTTTTGAGGCCTCCGTTAGATTTTCAGACCTTATGGCATACATAGCATTGAAAGATGTGCACAGATATATAGGCAAAATCTTTGATAGAGGTTCATGTCCCATGTGTCGGCAAATGAGATTTGAGCCCAGCATAAAAAAGCAGGGTCGGTCACAAACTTTGCACACAAAAAGGTTATTGTGATTCGCCTTTTCTATCTTAACGAATCCCTCTTGAGTCCTGCATGTGTTATCCTGACCTCTTCAAACGCTTCGCGTCACACTTTTGTTCGCTATCCAGCTCGATCCGAAGCAAGAGTTTCTCTCTTCTAGTGACTTCATGGTATTCCTGGTGCAAAATTACATACGACAATAATCCTGATTTCTATATTGTTTTATTAAAATGTCAATGAAAGTTCATGTTTTAATGGTTAAATACTCGGCTCATAATAATAAGATCATGAGTTTGATCCCCGGCGGGTCATTGAATCCACGAGGAAGACGTTTTACTTCGCGTTGATCCCGATCACTCAGCTGGTAAAAATGAGTAGTACCTGGTCTCAAAGCATCGGCCTTGTAATATTGGGTCAAGCTGGACGTCCCTGAAAACTACGTAAAGTATACGTGTATCCGTTCATCACATCCACGTTTATTTCAGGTTATTCCTTTCATCTGATCGCCTGGTACCCTTGTCGTCATAACCGACGAAGTGCTAGATATTGTTTCTTCGTGATCAAACATTCTTTTCTACTTCCAGATATATTACTTCGTCAATTTCTTCCATTTCTAAATATCTGTATCTGTAATATATGTAGATATTAATATGTTCATTAGACCATATTTAATCTTAAAGTTTTAGTATATTACATTATATTTCACATGTATTTTTGTGAATTAGTTCGAAGATTTTTCCCGTTCAATGTCTGCCCACATTTCATACAATAACACGATTCCTTTTACACTTCCATGTCTTTCCTACAAATCTCACTTCAGATTATTTTGTCCATAAGTTTCAAAAGGATTACAAGTGATCTATTATTATTTGCTCTTATCACTTTTATTATTATTATTATTATTATTATTATTATTATTATTATTATTATTATTATTATTATTATTATTATTATTATTATTGTTATTATTATTATTATTATTATTATTATTATTATTATTATTATTATTATTATTATTATTATTATTATTATTATTATTATTATTATTATTCAGTAGTTTTATTTTTATAACGTGCTTTCACTTCACTACCAAGCGCAGCTCTGTGCTGCGGTTTGCTGTGGTGCTCTTATGGTTACTGTATTGAAAGTGTTTTGCGTAGGATGTGTGCAGTGCCCAGTAGTGCAATTTTCGGTATGTTATATATATTTGTAAGTCCTGGTGTTTTTGTTATGCATTTGTCTGAATATTTTTTTATTATACCTAATGCACCTACTATGATAGGAATTGTTTCTGTTTTTAGATTCCACATTCGAGTTACCTCTATTTCCAGGTCTTTGTATTTTGAAAGTTTTTCCATTTCTTTTAGAGAAACGTTGGCATCTGCTGGTATTGATACATCAATTAGAAAGCATTTTTTTCTTCATGATCTTTGACAACTATATCAGGTCTATTTGCCTTAATTTCTCTATCTGTGTGTATTGGCATATCCCAGAGTGTGGTTGCTTTCTCGTTTTCTGTGACCTTTGTGGTGTGTGTTTATACCATCTTTTTTTATGTTGTTATTCCATAGTGTTGGCATAGCTTCCAGTGTATATAGGTCCCAGCTCTGCCGTGTCTGTGAATATATTCCTTCTTAGCCAGGACTGGGCAACCACAGATGATATGATTTATTGTTTTCTTATTATTATAATTATTATTATCATTATTATTATTATTATTATTATTATTATTATTATTATTATTATTATTATTATTATTATTATTATTATTATTATTATTATTATTATTATTATTATTATTATTATTATTATTATTATTATTATTATTCAGCTCACTGCTTGCAATCGAACTCGAAATCTTGCGCTCTTAACTACTACGACATATGCCCGTGTTCAATTATGGAGTGACGTTTTGGGTTTATAAATCTAATACTTTCCTATCCTTCCTTAATACAGGTTCCCATATGCTATTCATATCTGCACTCGGTTTGCTTAGGAGGTTGTGTTCTAGCATATGTGCTGCTTCTTTTAGTTTTCGTATTTTCCAGTGGTGTTCTCTATCAACTATTTTAACTTCATCCCACAGAGAGAGGTGGTCTCCAGTTTTCCATATATGACCATCTATACCCGATTTATCAATATCTCCTCGTGCCACAGCTTTGCGATGTTCGTCTACCCTTATTTTGAGGGGGGCCAAGTTTCAGCTGCATGGAATATAGTACACGCAGTCTTTGGTCATATTCTCTTCTATTGGTGGTTTTACTCGAAGGAGATATTTGCGAAGCATTTTATTACTTTTGAATAATGTCCTGATACCATATGGGCTGCATACTTTTGTATCTTTTCGGAGAGGCCTTTCACATGGGGTAGACAGACTGTGGACAGTTTATTGGCCACATCCTCTCTCTTCTTCATAAATGGAATGGATAGTATGTTTTGGGGTTAGTTGTTGCTTAACATATTCTTATTGAGCCTAATTATTTATTTGTGTTGTGTAGCGCGATCGCTACTAATATTCTTTGCTCGATGTTTTAGCCACTGAGCAATCCCTCTCTTTACACTATAGGGATGGTGGGGATTGAAGTTGAGGTATCGTCCAGTAAATGTCAACTTGCGGCATACGGATGTCCATACTTGGTGCGTGTTATTAATACTTCCAGGAATGCTGGCTGATTGTGTGTTTTCCTTTTCCATTGTGAACTGTATGGATGGCTTTATTGAGTTCACATGATCTAACGGCACTTGGACATCGTCCTTGTGGGGCCAGAGTATGAAGGTGTCATCAACATATCGTAACCATAATGTTAGTTTTAGTGATGTTGATTCTAAAACCACATTCTCAAATATTCCATGTATATATTGGCTATTATCGGTGATAATGGCGAACCCATAGCTAAACCTTCAAATGTCAATATATATCAGTATTATCTACTTATTTTTCCACAAAAAATATACAATCCTTGCATTTTAAAGCTTGATAAAGATTATCACGATTGTGAAAGTACATACTTATCATTTTATTGTATTCGTTTTCACAAATATTTATAATTAAAAAAATAAAATATGTATATGGTGAATGTTCATAAGAGATTTCAGCCTGTTCAGTTCCATTTTCCAGAGTTAGTAGGACACAAACACATACCCCCCCCCACACACACACACACATACACACATACACACAATAACCTGCGCGCACACACTAAAATTATCACATTGTCTGCGTGAAAATGACTTTGTGTAAATAAATGTATATGCGCACAAGCCATACACACACACACACACACACATACAAACACATATATATATATATGAATGCATGTATGTATAAAACAAGCCGGAGAAAGACAGACAAACAGACTGATAGGTTAAGATATGTGTGTGGCTTCATCTCTCTGTGCGCGCACACGTGTGTGTCTGTGCTTTTATTTACCTATGTTATACTTGCAGACATATAACCCAAAAGCCGGAACCAATAATACAAAACATTATTTTATGAGTTGTAAGGAATCTGCTAGCTCCTCATCATTCGATATTGCTATTGATTAACAGCTCATAATAAAGAGATCACCAATGGTTCGTGGTTCCATACCTGTAACCGGCATTTCTTCTTTTTATAATCCTTTGTATTATCAGCAATTATTTATAGAGAAATGCGCATGCAAGTCATATCGGAAGAAACATATTAACAGCTGCTAATGTAGATGTAAGCAAATGTACAAACATATATCTACACATATACATATCAAATCACACACACACACAAGTATACGCATGTACACTCGCCTCTATATACATATAATACATAAAAGTGTGATATCGTTTGTTTCTTTTATATTATTTGAATCTGGATGTAATAAATATCTTTTCTACAACCATTCACTATACATTCTTCTCTCAAAGAAATTGTTCGTTTTGCAATGTATTCAGTGTATTTACCGCAACTGTAATTCATTCACTTCCTGCTTATGTTTATACGAATATGCTCATTCTTAGTTCTGTTTGGCGTTGACTGTTGAAGCCTCTTAGAGGTTATTACCGCTCACATTCCATTAAATATGCAAAATGTTTATACACGAGCATTTGTGGTGTCTCTTCTCTCCTTCCCATTGTGTTTTGCTACATTAAGTAATATAGGGAAAATAGTATGTATCTGTGCATGGTGATTCATGCGGCAAAATATGTTCTTTCATAATTCTTTAATTTTTCAAATGAATGTAAAAATTTCCTTGAGGGGTATGCGAATACACACATATACATACAAACACACACAAACACACAAACACACGCACACACACACAAACACACACACGCACACACGCACACATCCATAGACTAAATTTTGCTCATAACATAAAATTTTGATTTCCTACTATTTTATATTCAATTTCCTTTCCTAAAATTAAATCATGCTGAATTTCTTCTTAAGCAAATCTTCATATTTTACCACTCAATTCATTTTACGTATAATTTATTAACCCTGTGTCAACGTTAGACATTTCATAATTACGGTAATTCCGTTACTGAAACGTCTCTCATAATTAATGATTTAATTTAACGAATGTTAATTTTTCAAAAATACAAGTGGTTTCATTGGTTCACTATATATTGCTTAAGAAATGGCCACTGTTGTCTACTCTGCATAGGATACTGATGTCGTCGTTGTTTTTATCAGCATCATCTAGCAAACATTGGTCGCAGCACAGACTCAGTCACACAAACAACCCCACATCGCTACAACATTCGAGTTATCAGCAGAATTATAACTCGTGTTCTGTGTCCTTTCAAAACTGGTCGATAACTGTTGTGCTGGTCATATCTACATTCATAAACACACATAGAGACATACGCACATAAATACACACACATACACACACACACACACACACACACACATACACACAAACACACACACAAACACACACACACAAACACACATATAAGTACAAATATACATATACGCACACGCATACATACAAACAAAAAAAAACGCGTAGACATATACACACATGCACACACACACACACACACACACACACACACACACACACTATAAATACACACATATACACACAAGAAATGATGGCGATTTTTACATTAATTAATCCGCTTATAAACGTTTTGGATTGATTGACCAATTTCAACATTCTGATAAGCAGTAATAAAGAATGTAAGTATGGGTATATCCAGATTTTGATAAAGAGTAATTAGATCTAATGCTAAAAATATATGTATGTATATATATGCTGAGACCCCGTTCGGTGATGACTGACCAAGGGATTGTACCTGCAAAGTTACCATCCCAAGCACAGGTCGGGGTAAGGTTGTTTATGGAAGGCCAGCAGTCGCCCAGGCATACCGGCTTCCCCTCTCCACGCCACCAGTGTAATACAAAGGAAAGGCAAAGGCTGATACAACTTGGCACCTATGACGTCACAACTCATTTCTACAGCTGAGTGAACTGGCGCAACGGGAAATAAAGTGTCTTGCTCAAGAACACAACATGCAGCCCCGTCCGGGATTCGAATTCACTGCGCCTTGTGTATATATATATATATATATATATATATATATATATATATATATATATATATATATATATATATATATATATATATACAAATACCTAGGGGTAATTGAAGGGGACAATATCAAGCACTCAGTGATGAGGGAAAGGATCAGAAGAGAATGTTATCGCAGGGTGAGAGCAATACTGAAGACAGAGCTGAACGCGAGAAACAGGATCGAAGCGATCAATGTTCTAGCCATACCAGTCGTGACTTATAGTTTCAACATCGTTAACTGGTCAATTACTGAAATATATAATGTTGACAGAAAAATACGAAAACTGTTGACAATGCATAGAATGCACCACCCTAAGGCAGATATAGAACGTCTTTATCTGCCAAGAAAAGAAGGAGGCCGAGGACTTTTACAGCTGGCATTATCAATGAAGGTAGCCACAATTGGCCTAGACACCTATCTGAAAAACTCTGAGGACTGGATGCTAAAACTTGTCTTAAAATATGAAAGCAAGAAAGCATCTTACTCAGTAACAAAACAGGCAAAGGAATATCTAAGTGAATTCCAATTGCAACAAATTCAAGAATTAGACGAACTAGAAACACCTGCAGAAAAAGCTAAGCGCTTGAAAACCCGTGCTAAAATTGCTGCCTTAGCTATTATGACTGAAAAATGGCATGGAAAACCTCTCAATGGCAAATACCCAAAGAGAGCGAATAATGCAGAAATTGACAAAGCCCTTACCCACCAATGGTTAATGGCCTCTGGCTTGAAATCAGAAGCAGAGGGGTTTATCATAGAAGCCCAAGATCAATGCCTACCTACAAAGAACTACCAGGCCAACATATTAAAGAACGGCAGCTCCCCATTATGTCGTATATGCCAACAACAAAATGAGACCATCGATCATGTTGTCTCCATGTGCAGTCTGCTTGCGCCTACAGAGTATCTCAACAGGCATGATAGAGCTGCACAATATATTCACTGGGTAATATGCAAATACCTGGACTTGCCCCATGATAAAAACTGGTGGGAACACAAACCACCCCCAGTACTTGAAAATGATCACATCGCACTCCTCGGGAACTTCACCATTCAAACTGACAGAAAGATAGACGCAAATAGGCCAGACATCATACTGAAAGACTTCAGACAAAAATCATGCCTCCTCATTGATATGACTGTCCCAATCGATATAAACGTATCTGTCAAGACCTACCAAAAACTGAGCAAATATAAAGATCTTGAAATAGAAATTAGCAAAATGTGGAATCTGAAGACGAAAACAATACCTATTGTCATAGGTGCCCTGGGAATGACAGCGAAACGGGCTGATTACTACCTAGATCAGATTCCAGGAAACCCCAAAATGGCTGAAGTTCAAAAGATAGTGCTCATGGGAACTGCCCATATCCTACGTAAAATACTGTCTATGTGATCTCAAATTTTAAAGCAAACACATAATTTTCTTATGGTTTCTTAAACATTCACTTGAACAAAACTGTACAAATCCAAATATATGGTACCCTAGGCATAACACCTACATGAACTTCTAACTTGTTGTCTCTTGAGGTCTCTGGGTGAGACTTGGATCCAACTTGTACAAATGCAAAACAAAAGTCAAACATAAAATAATAATAATAACAATAATAATTATGATCAATTCACACGTGGTCTGTTGCTTTGATGAGATATGGAGCAGGAAGAGCATCTTGGAAGAAGCATGAACTACAAGCGATACACCGAAGAATAGGTAAATTAATGACAATGAACAAGGAACTACACCCCAAGAGTAATGTGTCAAGATTGTATGTAAAGAGGAACGAAGGAGGATAGGGATTGGTGTGTTGTGAAGCTTGTGTAAGGGAAGAGGAGAATAGCCTGGCTTTGTATATCAAGGGGAGTAAAGAAGAAAGAATTGAAGCAGTGAAAAAGCAGGAACATTAAAAATGAACGAAGCCGTAGATCCAACACAATTTAAGAAAGACCAGAGAGAGGAGATGAAGAAAATTTGGCAGGACAAGAAAATACACAGTTCTTTAAGAATAAAGATGAGATTGATTGAAACACATTCAGGCAATGGCTACAGAAAGGAGACTTAAAGGGGCTCACTGTGGCATTAGTGTGCAGTGTTCAAGAACAAGCTCTCAGAAAAAACTACTCCAAATATCACGTTGATAAAAGCAGTGACTCACTACAATGCACGGTGTGCTCTGAGAAGGGAGAAAGTGTAAGCCATATTGTTAGTGAGTACTGTAAGCTCTCACAGCACTAATACAAAAGGAGACACGACAATGCAGCCTGACATGTCGACTGGTTATTTTGCAATGGAAGAAGGGAAAACGAACATTACAAAATACTCTGAGATTTTAACGTGCAGTGCGACCAAGTTATAGGAGCGAGATTGGTTTATTGGTTGAACGGTATTTCGACAGTAAAGCTGACTTTGTCAAGTTCAAAATAAAAAAAATGACAAAATTTCAAAATTATAGAAATTAAAATCTAAAGTGTGAACGAGAGCAACCAACGTCCATACGTTGAAGGTACGGCATCACCAGTCTTTAAATTTCAGTTTTATAACTGTAGAAAAGAAACAGAGTGTAAAAAAAGAGAGCGAATAATAGAAAGAAAAGAAAGGAAAGAAATAGGAAACGAAAAAGAAGAATATTTAATCAAACAGTTTTGTATAAATTTGATTATAGTTTCCTCCAATTTTATTCATTTCTCGTGTGCGTGATGTTAACTTGCAGACATGTTTCTACCCATGCATTTGGCGTAACGTAAGGGAAGCATATTCATAATATTTTCTGAGAATATGTACTTTCAAGTCTTTTTCAAAATTGCAGCCGTTTGAAACGAAATGTTTGGCAAGTTGTGTTGAACTACTGTTGTTGTTCCTGACGTCATAATTGTACCCATTAAATCATTTGTTTAATTGTGTTGTACAACCAACATTAATCAAGTTATGTTTCATGCATTCTGCCGCATACACCATATGGAAATCTCTACATGTTTCACCTTCTGTACAAATCATAACATTTTTGTTATGATTCCTGATAGAATTCCTTGATTTCTTTTATGTTGGTCGCACAACAAAACATTTAAACAAACTGTTCTCTATGATAGGTACGTTTGAGACCCTGACCTTGGTCATACGACGTCTCATGTATAAGGGAAGCATCACAAACTGGTCTGAGGAGCAGATCATTTTAGCCATCATTCAAGGTTCCTTTTCATTGCGAAGATAGCTACCACATTCTCATATGTCTATCCTCGACAGATATGAACTACGGAAGCCCATACTTCTTCCAGGCATTTTTCTCTTTCGCTCATATGTTATTGTTCCTTTTTTGGGTGCAAACTATTTTCTCTCTTGGCAAGACAATGAAATTAGGTCAAATAACGTGTTTCTGATATTTTTAATGGCCTCCGCTTACCCTTGCAGTGAATGAAATATCCCCGTATTTGTAACATTTGTGATGGAAGTTTTTCCTTCGAGTGTTTCGTCGTTACTGTCTTTGTAAAAAACATTACTGCTGCCTTCCTGTAGTAGCATCAGCATTACTGTCGATATCGTTGTCACAGTTGATGGTTATGCGTTTATTGTTTTCACGGGTCATGTTGGAGTTAGTAACCTTGTCTTGGCTTTTAGTGTTGTTTTTGTAGTTGTTCGTAGTGCTGGTGGTGAAGTTATTGTTTGTAGGTTTTTTTCTTTTTTTCAGTGGGAATGGAAACTGTTGGCGATTATGAGTAGGTCGTCTGCTACGAGAGAGCTCATACATTTTCTCTTACGATCACTCACTCCTCTATTCAAAAAAGATCAATTGAAAATATATATCCGAAAATATTTTCAGGATGCGTAATTCAAACCGTCAAACTTTTCCATTGTGCACCTACATCCGTCTTCCTTCAATCAGGGATGACAAAAGTTGGCAGGTCAGCTTATTAGATGTATAGTAATGATGCACTATTATTACAATAACCGTGCACAGTTATAACTGCCTCTCAAAACCTCGTAGATGTAATAGATCCTCATTCTAGTTTTGCTATTGCCACTTTCACATTCTATTTTTGGTTTAAATGACTCCTCGTTCATGCATGAAATATGAAATTCATATAAAACAATATTATATAGGATATTGTACATTTCACTTATTCACGGATGGTTCTATAGCTTTCGATTGACCTAACGAATAGTCCGAGTCACTAAAACAGAACAGTACAAATAAATAATAGCTTAAGTATAGAGACAGATAGATAGCCCTCATTCTATTTCTCATCCTCCCACTCTAACATGTATTTTCTTTCGAATGCATTTTCTTTCGCTGATATGGACCTTTCCTTATGAAAGCTAAATATAAATATTATATATTCAGAATCTTCCGTAAAGTATGGCATTTAGAATTAGACGCTTTCGTTTTCTTATGTGTTGTATCAGATTCCTGTGCTTATACAGGGCACCAAATTTTATCATCTCTAAAAACATTTATGATTCCTATTTTACCAAATATTTAAGAGCGCAATATTCAGTGAAATCCTCTTTATCTAAGCAAGGCGTGATGTGATGGATAACTGGTGTCAACTTCGTGCAAATGAAACTATCCTCCTAAGCGTCCACCATTCGATGTTCTTGTTCTTATTTTTATATGGGTTCATGATTGTTACCTTTGCCCTATCAGAATCAGAACCATATCCCCTTCCGTAGACTGTATAGTGCACAATTGTTCAACGGGTCTTCTTTTCACTAATAAACTAATTTTAATATCTGCCTTTTACATATATCAAATGATATGCAATGAAGACAAACTCACATATGTTAAGCGTTTCTCAAATATAGTTAGTAAGATCATATGTCACAATAAACTAAATTGCAGAATAAGAGAAGCAACATAAAATAAAATGAATTGCATCGATTAGCACCTTAATGTTTTAATCATTAGATACAATTTCAGTGGTACACTTAGATACGTATAAGATGTGATGCCAATTTAGCAATCAGACATGAGTTATAACTTTTTGATTATTTCGTTCAATGTCTAGAAAATATTTTAAATAGTTAACTTAATTATTTTTGACATGTCGCAATCGAGGGTCAGCTAAATCGAAGATTTATTTCACCGTAGAAAACAATTTACAAAGCGGTATCTCTTTGCCGAAAGTGAGCTTGCTTCAGTCAATTGAATAAATGTGATAATGCCTTAGAAATTATTCACTTCGTATAATATTTGTCTCTTCCTTCAACGAGACTGACAAGGGAGAAATTATGATTATGGTAATTTGGAATTTATGACACAAGGTCCAATCATTCATTAATCATACTATTTTTATTCATGTTTCATTCTTATTTATATTTAGTGAGATTATTCATAAGATTCAGGGGTTATATCGTTATGTAAAGTTGATCTTAGAAATGTATGTTTTATCTTTTTTATTATTTTCTAAATTTTGGAAGAAACGATTATTCAGTTAAATACTTTTCACTTCTTATTATAAGATAAATCTTCGTCTATTACTGGTATTCCTATGTATATTAGGATACTTTCGAATTGTATGACTTGTGATGGCGGTACGACTTGAACTATAGTCCTCGACATTAGCATAGTGAGTTTATTCTCAGCAGCGCACACTGATTAGAAGACGATCTATGAATTGCTATAGACCCCATTGCTAAAATCTAATAAATTCGGGTATTTCGACATGATGGGCATCATAATGTATAATCAATATGAAGTTATCTGGTTTAACGTTGGGTTAAAGCAATATTTATACGTAATTAATGAGTTTACAAGTATCAGCTTTACAACTATTGTCACGCATTGAGTAAATTTATTTTAATAATTTCACATATATGTCTATGGAAGTGTCTCTTTAAAAGATCAGATGATTTTATTTCCTTAGAACTTTCATTCCTAATCTGTTCAGTAACGATGGAAAGAGTGTTCAAATGTGGATTATTGAATTATCCAGTTTTTATAATGTACGGCAGACTCCCTTCCTCCACGGAAAGTATGATGATGCATCGATCGTAAGATCAAATTTACGATACCAAATTATATTAGTCATAGTTTTTAAAAATTGTTGCCTCTTTTTCGGAGGTCAAGGAAAGAGGCTTCCAGTTTGTATCGAAATCTACACAAAAGAATATTAGATTTAAGACAAATTCATTTTGTTTGACCCGTTTAAGTAACATGAAGAATGTTCTTTGAAATCTAGGTGCATAGACAGCTTGTACAAGCGTTATAATCAAGAAATGAATTTAAGTCAAAATAGGCTATTCACATTTATTGGATGTCTACGATCTTGTAATTATTATGGTTTCGTTATTCTTTTATATTTGACCATCAATTGGCAACAGAAATGTATCCGTTTACAATAATATATACAGCACAGGAGCTTATTTTCTCTACTCTCAGTTTACAAATGAAGTATTGGAAACATGATGGATTCTTTATATTTCACTCTATAAACAATCATGAAACAATAAGCCTGATGTATAATCAAAAACGTTTTTTTTTTCTGTTCTAGATGACATAGATTCGCGTTGAGATGATGCAATTAATGAATAAAAAGGAAAATATCAATTAAAGATAAGTGAGTCAAACAGACCCGAATTAGATGTTGTTCCGTCTCACAATATCGCTAAATCATTTCTTTCAACAACTACACAAATAACAGTTTCACTGGTTCGTTTTTCCCAAACTATTTTAGCAGTTCTAACATTTCGAACTCCACTCTGTGACTTCTATACTCGTACTCTATACTCGTACTCTATACTCGTACTCTATACTCGTACTCTATACTCGTACTCTATACTCGTACTCTATACTCGTACTCTATACTCGTACTCATCCATTGAATCTTAAAGTAGAAGTGGCATTGCATTCGTTATTCTAGAAGTAATAATTAATCGGATATTTTGCAAGCGCTAAGTTTAAATTTACAATTAATTTACAATGACATGTTGCTGAGACAGAGTTCAACGTGGTTGAACTAACAGGTCTAAATTTGGCACAAGGTCAGCTGTTTTGAGAGGTAGGAGTAAGTCGATTACATCGACCCCAATGCTCAATGGTCTTTGTTTCATCAACTCTGGAGAGGGAGCACAACATTAACCTCGGTGGATATGAATTCAGATGTCAAAGTGTCGGAAGAGATGCCGCTAAACATTTTCTCCGATGTAGTAGCGATCTACCGACTTTCGTGGAATTGCCAACCCACCTATTTTCTGAAAGTGTTCCCTTTTTTTCTTTTTCCAGACACCTACGCCCCCCCCCATATATATATATATATATATATATATATATATATATAT
>NC_142949.1:19490982-19525982 GCF_046866305.1 Octopus bimaculoides | reverse complement strand
CCAACTGATGAGCTACTGTTTTAAAGTGTAGCTGATTTATCATTAGCCACCCACTAAAACTAATTTTAATTAGCTAATGCGTGTACCTCTACATGAACATTCAAATGGTAGAAAGAAAAATGCGAATCGCTGTCTAGTCAAACCTTGTTAGCATGGGTAAGGACATATTACATCTTATATTCTTAGTAATAAAAGCAAACTTTCTGTTCAATTCCTATCCGATCGATTATGTTTCTATAGCAGAAAATATTAAAGCTACTATTATAGTACACTATAGAACACTTGATTCAATAGTTTGTTATAATTGTTTATGAAATACGCAAAAACCTGAATTCGTTTCTTTGTGAAGCAGTACTCGATAAATCATCTTCAGTATTTGAATGGTACTATATTTCTTTCAGTCCGGCAAAAAGCAAAGCAATGTTCACCTCGGCCCAAATTGAATTAAGAATATAAAGAGATGCAAGAAATAAAGCAAAATATACACTTCTATATTTAAGAGATGAGGAATCATCATGTACATTATTTACATTTGACGGATATTTGTCCTCATTTTGTTTGTTGTTAACACAACATTTCGCCTGATACACCCTCCTGCCTTCATCAGGTGTCTTGGGAAATGTCGAACCTGGGTTCTCATTCCTAAGGTATTTTTCGATGTTATTATCATAATTATTCAGGTCTCTGCTTGGAAACGAACTTGGAATCTTCTG
Source organism: Octopus bimaculoides (assembly GCF_046866305.1). Lineage (NCBI taxonomy): Eukaryota > Metazoa > Mollusca > Cephalopoda > Octopoda > Octopodidae > Octopus > Octopus bimaculoides. The sequence continues at coordinate 19,525,269 of NC_142949.1, read as the reverse complement.
GTTAGAAGCCCGCGCTTTTACCCACTACACCATATGCCCGAGGGCAATTATGGAGTGAAGTTTTGGGTTTATAAATCTAATATGTTTCTATCCTTCCTTAATACAGGTTCCCATATGCTACTCATATTTGCACTCGGTCTGCATAGGAGGTGTCCTAGCATATGTGCTGCTTCTTTAGCGTTCGTATTTTCCAGAGGTGTTATCTATCAACTATTTTAACTTCATCCCACAAAGGGAGGTGGTCTCCATTTTTCCATACATGTTCAACTATACCCGATTTATTAATATCTCCTCATGTCACAGCTTTGCGATGTTCGTCTACCCTTATTTTGAGGGGGCAACATGTTTCGCCGTCGTGTAACCTACCACTGCTGCATGGGATGTAGTACACGCAATCTTTGGTCATATTCTCTTCTATTGGTGGTTTTACCCAAAGGAGATACTTGCGAAGTGTTGTATTACTCATGAATACTGTCCTGATTTCATTTGTGCCGCATGTCGTTTGTGTCTTTACGGAGAGGCCTTTCACATGGGGTAGACAGACTGTGGACAGTTTATTTGTTCCATCTTATCTTTTCTTCATAATTGGAGTGGATAGTATGTTTTGAGGGTAGTTGTTGCTTAATAGATTGTTATTGAACTTGATTATTTCTTCGGGGCGTGTATCACGATCGCTACTTATATTCTTTGTTCGATGTTCTAGGCACTCAGCATTACGAAGAATAGGAAAATATCAGATTTATCAGCCCTATAATTCACTCCGTATTTGTCCACGGGCATATGGCATACTGGTTAAAAACGCGAGCTACTCACCCCGAGATTCCAAGTTCGATTCCAAGCAGTGGCCTGAATTATAACATCGAGAAATACGTTAGGAATTAGAACCCAGGTTCAAAATTTCCCCAATACACCTAATAAAGGCTGGTGGGTATATCAGCCGAAATGTTGTGCTGACAACAAACAAGATGAGGACAAATATCCGTCAAATGTAAATAACGTAAAGCGAAATATGTTGACCTGTGTTCTGCCAAATTTTGACAATCTTTTACTTTGTCATTTATGTGGAAATAATTTAGGAAAAAATTTGAAAGGGACAATGGAAGTGAGAGCCTGAGATGAAGGGATATTTCCAGACAGAAATAGAGTGAGAGCAAAATAGAGAGAGCAGTATAATGAGGCAACATCTTACATATCCTTGCTCTTTTGAAATTAAATGCCGAATAAGTATAGCTAATGCGTTTCTTTGATATCATATACGCTTAGCCACGACTACGTCTAATTGTTACAGTATCTAACAAGGAGGTAGAAATTTGGTTGTTACTGTTTCAAGAATGTTTGCGTCCAACCGGCAAATGTAGTTCATCTTTTTAGAATAGGATTTTCACTAGAAAAAAGAAGTCTACCTCTCTCATTAATGCTAATAAAACAAAGTTTTTCCATTTTATATTTGAACTCTCTCTCTCTCTCTCTCTCTCTCTCTCTCTCTCTCTCTCTCTCTCTCTCTCTCTTTCTCTCTCTCTCCTTTCTCTCTCTCTTTCTCTCTCTCCTCTCTCTCTCTCTCTCTCTGTTACTCCATAAACCATTATTTAATTTGGTGAAGAAATCAAAAACGAACCATCTTTCATTTACATTCTTATCGTATCGAAGTAGCTTATTCTCATAGAAATGGGCAGATAAATCAGATCATCTAGGAAACTAGATGTAAATGACTTACATTCTGAAGATCGGCGTAGGAATGTACACAGATTCTAAATGAAACAGAAATGGCTTTTGAAGTAATTCAATCCTAGTTCCCATCAAACGTTCAAATGAGAAAACGAACCAAGAATTATAGTCATTAAAAACGATGATATACTACAGGAGTGTGTCAAACAAATTATGGAAGTAAGGGGAGATTAAGTAGAATTCGAATTCAAACGGAAGAATTTGTTGGCTTCGGGTCTTTGATAAATGAAATTTGTTCCACGCTGAAAACACAATTAAGATAAAGAGGGTTCTCAATCAAAATCAGTGTAAGATATAGTTGTAAATGAACGTTTTCTGGAGAAAAGTATTCGATAAATACGTAGAGAATTTTTCATGTTCCATCTATGAGGAAATGGGAAACTAAGCAGTATAAAATGCATCAAGCAATTTTAAATTTATGAAAGCACATCTGCGATGAAACTCCTCAAGACAATTCATGATAAATAAACTAGGAATAATCTGGAGTAATTGTAGCAGCCGCATGAAATATCTATCACCCTGAAGTTCATTAACGGCGATTTGATGAAAAGATGAGAAAGATTGAATGGAGCAGCCCTTCGTATTTCTGAAAATAAAATTGTGAAGAAAAGTCAATTGATGATAGTAATGATAAAAAGGTTGTAGATCGGAATGTAGAAACTACGGAAATATCTCTCCTATCAATAACTAAGGAGATCTATGCTCGAATTCTACTGAACATACTGAGTATATCTGTCCAAATATCCTTCCTGAAACAGTGTAGCCGCCGTTGTGACAAAAGTAATAAGGACATGATCTTCTGCCTTCGCAAAATTCAGGAAACATGCGTTGAGAAGAACATGCCAACACATGAAGAGTTCATGGACTTCACAAAGGCTTTCGACATATTATCGCGTGATGATATTTAACTGGTTCTCAAGAAACATGGATTTACTCCAAGTCTCATCAACTTGGTCAGGTCCCTACTCGAACGAATGCAGGTATTTGTAGTAGAAGAGAGCGATAGCTCAGACGAGTTGATACTGACAAATAGGGTGCGTACTTGCTCTAACACTGTCTTCCGTCTATCTCGCTGCAGTGTTGCAAGCCCCATTTGAAGATGTTAGAGGAAGGTATTCACATCAAAATGCAGCATGATGCTGACCTGTTCAATAGTGCATAGTATAAAGCAAGATGCACACTACGAAGTTCCTAGTTAGAGTGATGCCGTTCGCTGATAATATTACACTAGTTGCCCACTGCTGTGAAGATACGTGGAAACTGGAATATAACTCAGCTAGAGCTGCACAACAGCTCAGCTTAAAGATTAACTTCAGAAAAACCAAATTTATGAAAAACATAATTCTCTAAAGAAAATATTACTATTAGATATCAAAGGCTGACCCAGTGCAAAGTGTTCAAATACAATTTCGGATATTGCTCGAAAGAACCAAGAAATCATATAGAGGATGAGCATAGCTGGTGCTTCATTTGACAAGCTGCAAGAAAATTAGGCATGTTTATTTACCTGACAAATGTAAGGTATATCAGGCCATATTACTGTCTTCCCAGCTGAATAGAGTTGAAAACTGAAACGTCTTTAGAGCTTAAGAAGACAAATTACATGCAAATATGATGAGGTTGTTCTGACGAACTATGAATATCGCTCTCTTTGACAAAATCAGGAAGAACAAAGATGCTACGTTTGCTGGCCTGTCTTCGATGATGGAGGCAGGCCAGCACAACAGGCTCCCAGACAAATACTTTTCTCTCAACCATGGAAGAGAAAACAAAAACTATGGAAGGCATAGACTGAGATTCAAAAGTACTGTAAAAAGGGAATATGAAAATGAAAGGAATTGATCAGAATAAATAGCAAATCCAAGCGAAAACCGATAAACATTGAGAAAACTTATCAAATCATGCAAAAGGCATGAACAGTCATAGTCGGAACGGCTGACTGTAGATGATGATGATGATGATGATGATGATGATGATGATGATGATGATGATGATGAGGATGATGATGAGGATGATGATATTTATAATACTAATAATACTAAAATAAAAAAAGGAAAGGAATAACAGCAAAATTAAAAAAGAAAATGAAGGCAGAAGAGGGAAAAGATTATGAGGAGAATGAATTGCAAGAATGTGGAAGACGACTGATGAGAAAGGGAACGTTAAAGAGACAGATAAGTAAAAGGTATGGAATAAATAAAGGATTCTTTAAAAAATAAAAATAGATTTAACAAAAAAAAAAAAAGACGGCGTTTAAAATGTAAGAAGAATAGATCACTTCTTGCCTCCTCAGATGTACACTTGTCACAACATTTGAACTTTATTTGAGTCTGGGCTTATATTTTTGTTTGCTGAGGAAACTACCCTATATATATATATATCACCTATATATATATATATATATATATATATATATATATATATATATATATATATATATATATATATATATATATATATATATATTTATATATATATATATATATATATATATATTTATATATATATATATATATATATATATATATATATATATATATATATATATGTATATATATATATTCTCTCATCTCTCTTACTATTTTTCTTCTTTCTTACCAACTTCCCCCTTCCGCCGCCATCATCAAACCTCCCTCATAAGCCCACTCCACCCCTACACATTCCTACGCCAACTTCCCTATCCTTCCCATCCCACCCCATCCTCTACCTTACACCGTCTCCCACACACCCCACCTCTACCCTCACCCTCAGCCTAACCCACACCCCACCCATGCTTTCTCCACTCTCGCCTCCCCCACTCACAATTCCATCACACCATACCACACAACGCATCACATCACAACACACCACCACGCATACACCAGTACTGACCAATTCCCCTCCCTACATATTGACACCTACACAAACACACATACACACGCACCTTCGTTTTGGGATCACTAATAGCTTGTTATTTCCCCTTCTTCTTAGCTCTCTTCTGTGACCCTTCTGTCCGGCTTCGCCATGATAGATCACTAACCACTACACATTTTTTTCTCTCCTTGTTTCTTCCTATGTTCCTTTCTGTGGAAGAGCGTAGGCTCGAAACGTTAAATACTTTTTCAATTCCCGAGCGTTATACTAATATATCTATTTGATTTCTACACCACCTGTCTTCGACTTTTGTTTTTTCGTGAGTTCTACCTATATATATATGTATATATATATATATATATATATATATATATATATATATATATATATATATATATATATATATATATATATATATATATATATATATATATATATATATATATATATATATATATATATATATATATATATATATATATATATATATATATATATATATATATATATATATATATATATATATATATATATATATATATATATATATATATATATATATATATATATATATATATATATATATATATATATATATATATATATATATATATATATATATATATATATATATATATATATATATATATATAAATATATATATTGTGTGTGTATGGTCGTGTGGATACGTGTGCTTTGACACCTCTATACACAGATAACGACACATTTTTAATATTCTGCTCTCCCTTCATGAATTTCACTGATATGAATACATAGCTTATTATATTCGTGCTCTCAACATGACCCCCAGCAAACGGTTTCCGTATATCGTGATTTCCTGTGTTGTAAATTATGTTAATGAATTCAATGTATGAGTATTCTAAGTCCTAATTGCTATTTTCTTGTAATGATCGTTCCATTTTATTATGAGGACGTAGTTTTCACTTTAATTAAAAACTGATTAATATTAACACGTTTCTATCCGCTTGGTAATGTGAATATTTCTGCATTTCGCATTACTACCAGGAAAATATATTTAATTAACTCTGATGATATTTTAGTGGGGAATGCTGTAAGAATTCAAATATAGATGTTGTCATTAACGTTACAGTTAACTAAGAAATATCGAATCCCCGGTAAAAAATAACAATAACAATAGGATAATAAAATATTAAATTTTAAGTATTGACATTGTACCACAAATGTATTAAGATTATTAACCAACACTTCATCAGTTAGTATGACGCGTGTTCCAGTGAACCGGTCCATAGAAATACCTGTTCGTGATATTAGCTAAGCACTCCACAGACACGCGTATACTCAACGTACATCTCAGCGGGATTCAGCGTCACACAGAATGTACCGTGGCTAGCCCTTCTAATTGCAGTTAGAACTCATTTTATTTACTGAACAAGCTGGAGCAACGTGAAGGAAAGAGCCTGCTCAACGACACAACGCAGCTCAATGATCTGAACTCTCGAGCTAATAATCGTAAGCCAACTACTCCAAGCCACGCGCCTTCCCTCGGATTATTTAATAATTTTAATGTAAAACAGAGTATGAGGTTGCTGGATCTGATTGAGGAAGAAATAACCTCCTTTAGAAAATACATTACTTTCAAACATATGAGAAGGCGAGGTTATAGAATGTAGTTTACAATGAATACTAACAATATTTTTTTCTCTTGTCAGAAGCTAGATCAAGGGCGACACATTCGCTTGATCAAAAGGAAAACATATCAATATATAACTACATTGGTTAAATACGAACGTGTGTCATTTAATATTTTGTTAATTATTTTAGGTGCCTGTATCGCAGTGAACGGACAGAGATTCTTAGCATTCTAACACGAGACACAAGAGATACCGCTAAATGAATAATGAAAAAAAAAGGTGTCTGCACCCAGACTCAGCTAATACTCACTTTCAGTTGGATCGAACTCCAACAACGTGCAATGAAGTACAGCCATGAAGGATACAACACACCAGCGAAACCATGAATTGAACCACTAACCTTTTGATGGTGAGTGCAGTACTCTTCCCTCCATGGCACCTGCCTTCAAACCGCTATATGCATATTAAAGAATATTTTGCAAACATTTGGCTTTGCATTTCATTGAAATTGTAAAGCCATAGACACTACGACAGGCCTCAGTCTGAATACGGTTGAAGGATATTTTAATAAGATTAGCCGAATTCATCAAGGCTCGAAATTTTGCGGGGAGGGGCCAGTCGATTAGATCGACCCCAGTTCGCAACTGGTACTTAATTTATCGACACCGAAAGGATTAAAGGCAAAGTCAACCCCGGCAAAATTTTCATCGTTATCATATTCCATTCTAATAATGTGTGCACTTGACTATACAGAACTATAGACAAAGCAGAATATGGTTCTGGTTGGAACAGTTGTCACCATTGGTCTGCTACTTCAATGCGGCCCAAAGTTGAACCACAATCGGTATTTTAAAAGATATATTTTAAAAGATATATTCTAAAAGATATATTTATTGTGAAATATAAAATAAATCATCCTAACGAAATATATTTACTTATAAAAACAAATGCAGAACATAGATCCGTAAAGAAAAATTTAATAACGTGTAGAATGTTTCCTTATAATATATTGTAAACATAGTTGATATTCTGTATATGAAAACGTAGTTGGTTGAATATATGTCAAAAATGATTAGAAACTAAAGTGAATATATTAGAATAAACAGGAAAGCAAAACTAAATAAAACCGATTAAATGTTGACAGGAATTGAACTAGATTTTGCTTCTCTGACATTATATATCATATTTGATTAATTTTATAACTTGTCATTTATCTCTTCGATTCAATTCAACATATCAACCTAAGCCCATGAGCGAATCTGTTTGCCAAATAGTAGATTCAATCGGATTTTATGAGTGCAGACACATCACTATGTCGTATGTTTTAAAGTTCATTTTAAAGAAATATTCATCAATATTCTGCACATCGAGAGGCTGTCAAGCATAATGAAAGTTTGTAAACATATATATGGATGGGGTGAATGACTGAGTGTGTATGTGTGTGTTTATGTGTGTTCAGGCATGCACACAATATTTATCGGCGTGCACACACACACACTATATATGGGCGTGCACACACATTATATATATGGGCGTGCACACGCACGATATGCAAATCAGGAGAAAAAATGGAATGAAATTGGTGTGGAGAGTTGAATCTACAGCGTTTCAGTGCAAAGTTGTCAGGAGGAAAAAGAAAGACACCGCAGTTTTACTTCATCTATGGAACTATGACTCGAAAGCAGACTGCGCCCTGTTTTAAACATAAATGCCGTAAATCTCTACCGTGTGTCTTTTATTACCAGTTTTTTTTAAAACTATTTCCTGCAAGACAACTGTGCGAAACGTAAGATATTCTACCGCCCAAAGCAATTTCACTGAATTTTGTCTGCCACACTTCCAAAATTATACAAGTCATGCTGACGCAGACAGAAACGAACAACTTGGATTCGGATATTTGCGTATGTCCATGTGCGTGTAAGTGGGTGCATGAGTGTAGGTATGTATGTGTGTGTGTAATTGTATGTGGGTGTGTAATTGTATGTGTGTATATGTACATACGTATAAGTACATGTAAGTTTATATTTGATGAATGAGAGTACGTATCATAACTATGATTCTAAAATAATGCAAATGAAAGATTTGTTTCATATTATGTTTCGTATTACATCTATGTATCACATATGATGCTCTGTTACAACTTCGGGCAAAAATATATATTGCAATACAAATAATGCAGGAGATATGAATAGAACAAAGTAGTTGATCTATTAAAAGTTGTTGCTTATAATTGGAATGCACACCTCCTCGAAATATCAATGGTTTGGTGTCTAGCCAAAATTTGTTTTAAATTCAATAAATTCTCAGCCATGTAAACAAATCAATAGCGATCATGTTAAGCTATGAATAATATTAACAGCTCTAATGTGAATTCCATGCAGCACACATGTGTGCCAGTAATATGCACCATTATTAATACCTGATATACAATAGATAAAAAGAGATGAATAGATACAAAAAATTGACTCATTAGAATTCCTCAAAGGATCAATGAAATTATATAATAGCTTTTGTGATTATTCTAAAATAATAACTGCTTAATATACTCAATATCAATAGAAACGATCGCATTAGCATTTTTACGTGTGGAATGCAGACATATACATAGTCATGTGCATTGAGATAGAGTTATTATAAGACACAGGATGGCAAACATCTAATCAAAAAGCGATAGGAAAGACAAGAGCATAATCGAAAGAAACAATGTATCACACACACACACGCGTAAACAGCAACACACACACACATAAAACACGAATAAATTTTGTCATCGTATACAAATGAGCGTATACATGCATTCATATATGTGCGGTGTGTGTGTGTGTGTGCGTGAGTGGAGAGAGAGACGGAGAGAGAGAGAGAGACAGACACATAGAGAGGGATATATATAGAGAGATAGCGAGAGTAATTATATTTACACATCTTTCATTTATCGAGGTGTGTCTAGAATATACAAATGTACAGATGCACATATACAAACACACACACAAACATACACGCACGCACACACACACACACACACAAACACAAACACACGCACACACATATATATATATATATATATATATATATATACTCATAGCTAGCTGTATTGATACATAGATAGATACGTATAACTATGTGTGTGTGTGTATTTATAGGATTCACACATAAGGAACACTGAATGCGAAACACTCTCACTGCCCCTCCTGAGGCACAATAATACGAAAGGTATGAGAAATAGCAATAAGTCGAGACAATTCTCTGCATATATGTGACAAATATCAAAGTAACTCTCAAATATCAAAGTAACTCTAATATATATTTAATACTGAACCCAGTTCTTTATCCAGTGTAAGCAGGTGAAAGTACGTTGATCGTACACTGAGGAAGACTAATAAATTTTACGATCTTTCAGGTATTAGCATAAAAGGCATCAATTATGGAGTTGAGGCTGCAGAAAAAAAAGAACATCTAAGACACTCCGGCTGAAGAGAAATGATGGAGGGGTCAGGAGCTTGCTACTAGCAAACTAACCTACGGTTAATCAATCTAGTCAGGTTCAACAGCCTTGGGCAGTTTGTAGTGAAACAGGACACAAAATTGATGTTTCGTCTAAGTTTCGTCTAATTTCAATTAGCAAACGTCTTTAAATTACAGACCCCCCGAGTAATGGAATATCATTAATAAATGTTATACATATACACAAATTATATATATATATATATATATATATATATATATATAATATAAAATATGCATATACATATATATATATATATATATATATATATATATATATATATATATATATATATATATATATATATATATATATATATATATATATATATATATATATATATATATATACAGGTGTCCACAAAGTCTGGGTACATGGAGATTAACACACTTTAAGAAATTATTATTTCTTATATTTAATTGTTAATGTTATGATTTTATTTACTCCATGTATCCAGACTATGTGGACGCCCTATATAATATAAAATATGTCTGTGTGTGTAGGTAGGCTAAAATATCTCCGAGTTTCTGTTAATGTTATTTCAATGCAATGAACATCTATATACATATGTATGTTTTTGTTTTCTCCCATTATAACGCCATCGTCGGGTGTTTCTGGAAATATGTATGTATGTGTCTGTGTGTATGTGTACTGGTGATTTTTTTTTTGTGTGTATATGTGTACATGTGTGAATTTATATATATATATATATGTGTTTGCTGGTACGGATGTGTATATCTTTATGAGAAAAGCAATATAGAGAGACATATAAATCAATTGAAGAAGAAATAGATTGAAAGGCAGTCTGAGAGAGGCAGAGAGAGGCAGAGAGAGAGAGGAGAGAGAGAGAGGAGAGAGAGAGAGGAGAGTGAGTGAGACACACAGACACACGCAAACTGATCATGGGTAGGTGAATGAATATATTGATCGCACTCAACTGTTCGATAATGTTGAAAGAGCTAATACCGGGAATTCACTACATCACAGAACTGATTGCCAAACTAGAAAGTATGAGGAAACTCATAAAATTGATAGTTTATTTTGCTACAAAGTAAACGATAGCATAACCAATAACATATAACACCCAGGGTATTAGTCACGGAACTGTCTTCTAAACTCGATACGACAGAGATTTATACGTTTTAAGACATGACATACTCAAATCATTATATATATAGATTCTGCAATGGAACCAACTTATTCAAACATAACCTACATTAAAATAGAAATGCAATGGAAGAATGTCTCAGAAATCATGTCGCTTTTCGCTCTGGACCTAAGTTAATTACATGGCGAAATAACTTGCACGTAACAGCCAGTTTTAATTATAGCGATAAGGGCAATTTACAAATTTCCGTACAGCAACTGACTAAATAACAGCAATTGATTTAAAACGTCAACAGCAAATGTTGATGTGCAAGTGTGACACTAAAACAAACGGTTGCACTCTCATAAGTAAAGTTGGCAACAGAACTGAAACTGGTTTCATTTGGACATTAAATGCCGAATTCGTTCAAATCAATAAATGGTCAACGATGAGTAGAGAAATTATGTTCTGAAACATAGAGTGGTTAAATATAAAATACTGGGTCATCCCATAAATAATGCGGATTATTTAATAGATGTTTTAGTTTTCGTAGTTAAGATAAATCAAGTTCCTTTTTTAATCTAAAATATATTCTTTATTTTAAACAATGCTCTTCCATCTAACTGGTAGACTTGCAACTCCCATCTTCTAAAATTCAGCAATGCGTGACGAAAACTACTCCAGTACTGTTCTGACCTCGTTTGTCTACGGAGTTCATATTTTTTCCCTCCAAAATATTTTGAAGACTGCGGAATAAATGATAATCTGCTGGGGCAATGACCGGCGAATATGGTGGATAGGGCATCGTTTCCCATTGTAACTCCTCCAGCCTTTGGAATGTCATCCACGTTATATATGGCCGAGCATTATCCTGATGGAAGAACACATTTTGACTTGAAACCAAAGATGGTCGTTTTTCTTCTGCCACTGACTTCAGCCGCCCACGCTGCTCGCAATATTTCTCCTTTGCTACCGATTCGTTTGGTTTTAAAGGTTTCATATCCCACCAAACAATTAACAAAACATTACGTGTGCTGTTTGGTCAGTCACCGGTCACGTGTGGGTAACAGAGAGAAGAGAATGAAGGAGAGGGAAATAGTTGCAGAAAGAGAGGATGGCAGTGAGAGAGAGAGAGAGAGAAAGAGAGAGAGAGAGAGAGAGAGAGAAAGAGAAGGGGAAGGAAGGAAGGAAGAAAGTCTACAATTAGGTGTAGTCTACAATTGCTAGAAAAAGAATATTAGGGCGAGAGAGAAAAAAGAGAAATAAAGAAAGACATAAAGAAAGAGACGCAAAAAAATATATACAAACTGTTAAAATAATCGGGATGCGTGGCTTTCAGTTATTCTATAAGTGAAATAGGCGCAGGAGTGGCTGTGTGGTAAGTAGTTTGCTTACCAACCACATGGTTCCGGGTTCAGTCTCACTGCGTGGCACCTTGGGCAAGTGTCTTCTACTATATCCTTGGACCGACCAAAGCCTTCTCAGTGGATTTGTTAGACGGAAACTGAAAGATGCCCGTCGTATATATGTATATATATATATATATATATATATATATATATATATATATATATATGTGTGTGTGTGTGTATGTGTGTTTGTTCCCCCAGCATCGCTTGACAACCGTTGCTTGTGTGTTTACATCCCCGTAACTTAGCGGTTCGACAAAAGAGACCGATAGAATAGGTACTAGGCTTATAAAGAATAAATCCTGGGGTCGATTTGCTCGACTAAAGGCGGTACTCCATCATGGCCGTATTCAAATGACTGAAACCACTAAAAGAGTAAAAGGAGAGTAAGCATTAATTACTACAAAACGTTCATGTAAAACAGACACCAGGACAGAAGATATGAATACCTAGTTTCCTGCCTTTAACGATAAGACTAGAAACCTCGTATATCGGCTTCTTGTAGTATTTAGCGCATTTTTCATTTAAGTTTGTGTGTGTGTGTGAGGGTGTATATATGTGTGTGTTTGTATATATGTATGTATATATATATATATATATATATATATATACATATATATATATATATATATATAAATTTAATGAATGGAGGAACAAGCATATTTTAACTGCATACTTTTATTTCCAACATATGTTTCGAATAATTACAATTTATACGATCCATAGGAATCGGCGATGTTAAAAATGTAAACTTCTCTTCAGGGAAATGCATGGGAACCAGCTCGCTATCTAAACTCCACCACACTCATTCGAACAATATGTGTCTTCATGTGCGTGTGTGTGTGTGTGTGTGTGTGTGCGTGCGCGGCCGCGTGAATGTAAGTTATGGACGTCCACAAATTAGCAGGCATGTTGCTCCAATTTTAGGAGGACATTCGTCATGACCCTAGCTGTATTTTCGTCAACTTATTTTTCCCTGAGGCACCAGCGAATAGCAGTAAAAATTTATTTTCAACCAAAACTTTTAACAATTTAAAGTCGGAGAAATCCACCATTGTTTACAAATATGAGTTACATCCCCTTCTAGCGACGAGTAAGTTTTTTGTTGAGACTTTTGCTTTTTTTCCATCGAGGAAAAAAGTGTTTTGTCGATATACGGGTAAAACATGCACACACACACGCACACACACACACACACACACACACACACACACACACACACACACACACACACACACACACACACTCACACACAAACTAACATGTATGCAATAGGGGTACGTGCGTACGCGTGCATGTGTGTGTGTACTCCCCATATATATATATATATATATATATATATATATATATTAAACTTAGTTGTGAGCTGAACGTAACCGCAGAGAATCGGGAGCCCTTTTGGGCATTCTATTTACCTTGCTGGAAGGGTTCCCAAGCCATAGGCAAAGGGGGGTTGGATGATTGGGGTGGTGTATTCAAAGGGCTAGCATGTGCAGCCTGATCACCTGGATTCGGTGTGAAAACCAACTTTAAAGTATAAATATAGATGTTTTTGAATCAGCAATGTTGTGTTCGGTTAAGTCCTATTTGGGGTGCAAAATCAATAAACTGATTCCTTATGGTGTTTTCCATTTAATCACGATAAAAAAAATCGATAAAACGATTCCTTATTGGACTTCCCATTAAAATTGTCTGCTCCCCATTTTCAACCATAACTTTTACCAATTTTGATGTATTTTGTTCAGCATTACTGAGGATTCTTGGGATCTTTGAATGCTTTAAGTTCTCCAAAAGCAAAAATAATAAATAAATAAATAAATCGATGAGTGGAAAAAATCGATAAACCGATTCCTTAGGGGATTTCCCAATCAAGTTGTCTTGCTACTCATTTTCAGCCAAAAGTTTGCCACTTTTAACGGATTTCGCTCAGATTTGACGTCGCTGTTGCTTAGTTTGGTATCAAATAAAGAGCTTGATTTGCTTAATAATCCTAACTCAATCCCGAGCAAATCCGGGCTATACTGCTAGTATATGATAACAATAAGGATTCAAAGAATCAGAGTAAGCTCCCTGTCTAGTATGTGGCTCTCGAGAAAGCCCTGCTGTTGTTCATAAAAATGCAGGAAATGCAATGGTGTAGTGAGTTTAAAAACTAATCAGATACCAGGCCTGAAATGAGAGAAAAGATGTTTATTCCACTAGTTGACACACGTACTGGGGTGAATCTAATCGTCAGTCCCTCTCCCCCAACATTTTGAGCCTTGTGCTTAGAGCAGAAAAGAATCTTACTAAACCAATATCCATTTACTTTTTGCTCAATCTTTTACTCGATTGGATGGTTTAAGTTTGCAGTTTAACATCGTACCACGTTGTATTCGATCATGGTGATTTAGATTTCAATAGATTTGTGTTATTATTTACATTGTTGATTCTAGGTGGTGTACGTGTGTATATTTTTGTGCTTGTGTATATGTGTGTGTGCATAATGCCACAAACGTATTTACTCTTATACGCACTCATAACTACACTTACATATTGACACAAATACATATTCATACCTTTTATGTACTTATTTCGTTTTCTCCTTTTTAGTTCGAGAATGAAAATAGTATTTCTCGTGACATACTTTGATGCGAGGAACACAAATCAATTATGCATATATTTAGCACGAATCAATTATGCACGCAGGACTGGAAATGTTATTTCAGTGACTAAATAATTCAGATACATACTGAAAATAGAGGACTTTAATTCAGTTCAATATCGATGTATGGAATATAAAGGCCGTGTAAGAGTTAATTGAATATAATTATATATTGTGAATAAATAGTGAATACTTAATATATTCATTGTCCCATCATTGTTTCATTGTGATGCATTACCCAATCTTGTATTGGAAGGGAAAGGTTATGTGTTGCTGATGAGGTCAATATAACATTGAAAAATGTCTGAATTTATCTCCTGAGTTAAGCGGAAACGTGAATATAGTGTTATTTGTATCAGAATGTCATTTCCTATCAACTGAATTTTATTATTTTAGTTAATACATTTTTATTAATCATATGCACAGGAATGGTTTTGTATGTTTGCATGTTTAATAAATTTCAATCTTATCAAATGCTTCTTGTATTCAAAGAGCTTTCATTGAAGAGAATATATATTTCCATTATTTTTGAAATATAATTTTGAGGCAGTTCCCTTTACTTATACACGTGCATAATATTAATTGTCTATTTGAGAATATACATACTCGTACGTGCGTGTGTGTGTGAGTGTGTGAGAGCGTGTATGTCTGTGTGTCTTTCTGTGTGCGCACGTTTGTGTGTGTATAACAAGATTTGCAACTCACAAATATATATTAATGTATTTGTGTATGTATGTACATATAGAGATTAGGAGATAGAGGGAACAGAAATAATTTAAGTGACGTATTTAGTCTGGTAACCTCCCGTGTGCCTGCTAAATCTCTTTATAGTAAAAGTGACATTCACATCGATTTCTCAAAAGAACAATACGATGAAATAAAAGTTTAAAACTTATTCACATGGTATTCGAATTTTCAGAAGGCGATATCAACGCATGATTGAATAATTGAAGGGCAAAGAAAAATCTCTTTGAATTTAAATCAATCTCCGACCACAGTATCTGGGACAATTGGCAAACAGCACTCAGATATAGCAAGGACTCCATCTTTGCATTTTATACCATTCATCTTCGAAATTTGTTTCCTCATAATGGTTACCCGACATCTTTTATCCATCACCAACAAGACACCTGACGTAAAACATATAACAACTACTACAACAACAACTGCTTCCTTAAACTATTAAATCTTTGCAAGGTTTTTGCCTCTGGCATTCAAACAAAATCATTCTTAGAGAGAGAGTGAATGTCATGTGACGGGCTCAATGCCAGCCATCTTCATATCGAATTCTTTGCATCAGGAAAGTATCCGAGAGCAACAAGAGGTATAATCTAAGTGACTAACATATCAATAAAACAAATATAAATCTTGTTGCATACGTAATATTGTGCATAATATGCGATAGATGTGGGAACCTTTACATCGGTAACACAATCCGGAAACTTCACATCAGGCTTAAGGATCACAGATTCGTGCTTATTCGGGTAAGAAACCATACAATGAATGCAGTGGCCGTGGAGTAGGTCTATCCGTTCAACTGAGATAATGCTGGGTTCAGAATGTAAATTATTCTTATTAAACAAGTGAAACTGGAAATAAAGAACGGAACCGAAATGAACACCACAAACCTGCATTTCTAACTTCTTCCATTTACTTTCAGTTCTTAAGATTCCAACTTGTCTCAGAAAGATTTACCGCACAGCTACAGCATATTTTTGCGAAATATCATATCTCGTGACGAATATTATTTTAGAATTCTCCTATTGTTCAGCGACACTTCCAGTCACCTCTGTCGCAACAGTATTAAGTTATCATGTCACGTTGTGTAATAATTCTCCTGTTTCCATACCGTACTACCTGCTGCTTCTGATAGCATCTAACTCAACCAATTACAATTCCTAATATGGAAATATAAGCAATGCTGTAGTCACAGCACAACAGAATGACCTGCCGATAAAATTTCTGATTATCTGTCTCCAATTACAAATAAGGGAATATTTTCCTAAATTTTTATAGTCATTTCACCCATTGACATTAATTTTCGCATGTTTAATTACTCTTAACGTGTATTGCGCAAATATTTTTGCAAATATTTGTCATTTAAAAAAAAACAAAATCAATGTTTCAACGAAATTATAACAGAACTCTAAATATTCATATATTGTAGAAATATCTATAAAACAATTTCGAAAACATGCAATATCACTTTGCTTAATCAGAAAGTAAGAAAGTTCATTACATTGCTGTAAATGGCATCGTTACAATAAATGAATTATAAAAGTAATATGAATGTGACACAAATGCCTCGTCAGTGTGCTGTCAACGCTTGCTAATTCTGAATATATGGTGTTAAACATTTTTCATATAAACGTGTTTCAAAACGTTATATAAAATAGGGCGAACCCGTACTGTATATATATATATATATATATATATATATATATATATATATATATATATATATATATATATATATGTATATATATATATATATATATATATATATATATATATATATATATATAATTTAATAGTTAATGGTAAGACAACAAAAGAATGAAAGAGACTTCGACATTATATAAATACAGGAATTTATCTGTAATATAATATGTGACAATTATTCGGCTGCCATAGTAAAACTCTGAGTTTCGGATGTCGGGCCGGAAACCTGCACCGGAATCTCTTCAGTTATCGAGGCAATTACAATATGCAATGAAAATGACCGTTAAATAAGGGGAAAAAACCGAAGGGGAAGAAGTAAAAAGTAAAGGAGTAAAAATGCTCATAGCAATTGCGTATGCGCGCATGTACATACATACACATGTGCGCACGCACAGCCACGTACATCTGCCAATATGCATATGCTCACACAGACTCGCATGAAACACATACATGCGCACCCACACATGTACCAAATAGATGCATATATTGCACATATATGCAACCATGCATGTAGACGTATACAAATCCCCGCCCGCGCGCGCACACACACACAATTGTGCACATACCCATGTGCGCACAGTTATATTCAAATACACACGCGCGCGCACACACACACACGTGCATATACCCATACACGCGCCGTTATATTCAAATACACGTCTAAAAATACGGACATGCTATATGTTCGCTCACACTCGCGTGGAACACATGCATGTAAACACACACATACAAGCAATCATACACATGTACATATTAAGATATATAAATCTCGCTTTATGAGACGCTCTCATATGTTAATTTGCAGAGGAATTTGTAGTGGGTAGTTTAGCATAATCGGTCAAAGCATCGTGACGCGTAATCACGGCGATGTGAGTTCGAGTCCACCTACACTTTTCTCTGCAAAATAGGGGTAGTTTATCCTGTTCAGGCTATATCATTAGCATTATTCTGCGATTGAGAATTTAAAAAAATCACTTCTTTAACTTTCTAAAGACATCTCAACGCTTTTAAAAGCAAACTTCGTTTGATTATTATTATTGTTATTATTATTATTATTATTATTATTATTATTATTATTATTATTATTATTATTATCATTTGATGGAAACTCTCAGCTTTAAGCTGGGTATGGTGAAATGTGTCAGCTGTCCACAGCCAGCAGACTAAGGTGACACGTGTTTAGTGGCCATGCTTCAAGAACCCTGAGAATAATCCTTGCAGTTCCGAGCATTTGTATAAAGTTTTTGAGCCATGCTGCTAGTTGAATGTTCATACTTCCAAATGCGTCAATGACTATTGCTATCACGTTTAATCTTCTCATTCACCACAATCTTCATATTTCCCACTTCAATTCCTCTTAGTTCAGTTTTTCACGTTGATCCTGTTATCAATCGGAGACGCTTTTCGATTATCATGCACATTCTTTTTTTTTTTATTCACCACAGCAATGTCCGGTTTCCTATGTCTGGTCTGGTGATCGCACTGAATCACTACATCCCACAGGATTTTGCAGATCTCATTTTCGGTGATTCCTCCTGGGGTTTGTTCATACGATGGCTTTGCTCTTTGTAGGCCAGGATTTCACACAGCTCCATATGGGTCACATTTGCCACAGTGTTATGGCGTCGTTTGTATTCGCCTTGTGCCAATTTTGGGGCATTCGCAAACGATGTGCCATACCGTTTCACCCCACTCACCACACATTCTGCATTTGTTACTATCGGTAGTGTTGTCAATTCTGGACTTCATATAATTGGATAATGCATGTATGGAAAAAGGGAGACCACCTGCCCCTGTGGGATGAAGTTAAAATAATAGACAGAGAACACCACTGCAAATTACGGATACTAAAAGCAGCAGCACATATGCTAGGACACAACAACCGCCTAAGCAGACCGAGTACAGATATGAATAACATATGGGAACAGGTATTAAGGAATGATAGGAGAATATTACATTTATAAGCCCTAAAATTTACTCCATAATTGTCCACGAGCATATGGCATAGTGGTTAAGAGAGCGGGCTACTAGTTCCAATATTCTGAGTTCGATTCCAGGCAGTAGCCTGAATAATAATACTGATGATAACATTGAAAAATACTTTAGCAAGGAGAATCCAGGTTCGAAATTTTCCCAAGACACCTGATGAAGGCTGGAGAGTATATCAGCCGAAACGTTGTGTTAAGAACAAACAAGATGAGGACAAATAATCCGTCGAATGTAAATAATGTAAATTATGTTCATACAGTTGGTCCTTAACGCTTATTCCTGAGCTGCGCATATGAGTGCGTCTTCTCTGTTTTCAGGTCACTCATCCTCATCCATAGCCACCGGTTCTCTGTAACTGTCTTTGCATTTACATCTTTTCAAACTGACCGTACATTTTGTTTTCCTTCCATATTGTTTTCATTTCTTTTTTTTTTGTTCAGTTCTTGTTTAAATATTTCTTTAGTTACACATTTTTCAGTTTTGGAGATGCCGGCCTTCTTCGTGTGTTTCAAATGATTCTACACGGCACTTTTTATATATCACCTTAGGCAGTTTTCTTCTGCTTCCATACAGACCTGGAAATTGATCGAACCTCTCCCACCCTTTCCTTTGGACAAGTACAGCCTATCGGTGTCACACTTAGGGTGGAAATCTCCGTGTACTGCCAACATTTTTCTGGTGTTGTTATCCATTTCCTTATTTTTCTCTTTTGCCATTTTATAATTCCCGCTCCATACCGAAATGATGTTATCACCCACGTATTAACTACTTGGATTTTATTCCATCCAGTCAATTTTGATAGCAACTCCAACCTCAGTTGCTCTTTCATTTCCTTTTACATTTTCTCGTTGAACTCTAGTACAACAAGATATTTGAAGCCTTCCTTTTCAATTTGTTTGATCAAGTCTCTATTCAATAATTCTATCCCTGATAGGGACTGTACCTTGCCTTTTTTTAGGTAGATCATTCTGCATTTCTTGAGTCTAAATTCCCTTCTAATATCAGTACCAAAACATCGGAATGTGTTCACCAAAGAACTCACTGGTTTCATCTTTGCCATACAGTTTCAAATCATTCATGAAGAAGAGGTGGTTGACTGTTTGGGTGTTTTCCTTTAGTCGATACCCCAGGTTCATTTTCCTTTGTACCAAGATCAGGGGTATCATGCAGAGAACAAAAGGCAACGGAGACATGCTCTCACCCTGGAAAATCCTTTTTGTGATACCCATGTTACCCAAGATTTCTCTGTAAGATGTCAGTTCAGTTTTCTATCCCACCATGCTTCTCTTCAGGAAACACGTTACATTCCTCGCACATTCCAACAGATCTCAAGGAGGCGAACTGGCAGCGTCGTTAGCGGGCTGGACAAAATGCTTAGCGGTATTTTGCTTGTCACTACGTCATGAGTTCAAATTCTGCCGGGGGTCGAATTTTCTTTTCATCCTTTCCGCGTCGATAAAATAAGTACCAGTTGAATACTGAAGTCGACTTATCCCCTCCCTTAAAATTGCTACCCTTGAGCAAAAATTTTAAACCGTTATTATTATTGTTATTATTATTATTATTATTATTATTATTATTATTATTATTATTATTATTATTATTATCATTATTATTATTATTATATTCTTTAGTTGTTTTCTTTTC
This sequence comes from Octopus bimaculoides, assembly GCF_046866305.1. Lineage (NCBI taxonomy): Eukaryota > Metazoa > Mollusca > Cephalopoda > Octopoda > Octopodidae > Octopus > Octopus bimaculoides. Next base: position 19,504,358 of record NC_142949.1, on the reverse strand, counting down.
TACGATTTGTTCCAGATTTAAGCCAGAGTTCTGAAGTAACATGAAGTTGAAAGGTATATTATTTCCATGTGTCTTCAAGTTACCTGGACAACTACAGGGACAAAACTGATACATCGTTTAAGATTGTTATGCTTATACTTACATGGTGCTCTACATTTTCACTAAAATTTTTATTATGTATTTATATTCGTCTTCTCAGAAAGGAACTTCTAATTCACTATGAAGTCAATTTGACTCCAGACAGTGTAACGATTTAAAGAAAAGATCGTGAGTAGCATCACGGCTTGTCACTTATTTATCCGGTCTGATATCTAAAATTCAGTTACACATTTAATTACCACGCACTGAGATAATGGCAAACTCTAAAATCTTGATGCCCCTAAATACAAATAAAAAACTGTATTCTTAATACACTAAAAACATATTCTATAAAGTATTGCAATTCAAAGGAACGGCGTCATTTTGCATTCGTAGAGAGGCAGGTGTACTCTTTGTATCTGGTCATGATACCGGGAACCACGTCTAGCATTTTGACAGCAATTATAGGATATAAAATCAATGGTAACGAACAGGGCAATTTTAGACAATGTTTCAAGCAACAACTATGGATAATTCTATCCAAATTTACAGATATACAACGCAGTAAATGCGGATTATCTTGTATGGAGCACCAGGTATGAAATGCGTTTTAAGTGGGTTTCCTCAACCGTAGTTGTATTTTATCTCAAAACCACAAATCCCATATCAGCGATAAAGAGAAAGAATTAACTCTATTTGTGAACAAAGCAATTGACTGATATTGCAAATTTACAACTCTACTGGAAGAATTCAATAGGAATTGCTTTACATTACTTCTTTGTATTCAGATATGGCTGCATTCCAGTGTTCTTACACAAGAAGACGCTAATAATATATTACGGAGGAAAATAATAAACTGGACAATGATTATCTACAATGTTCTAAATATTGTTGAACATTAACAAAAATGTAAACTGGTAATCGACTATATCGAAATGTGTACCGCTACATATATTTACGTATATTAATGTGTGAGTGTACGTAGATGTATGGACATGTATTTAAACACACACATCGAAAGCTAGATGGATATAGTGATAGATAGATACATAGATAACTAGGTAGTTAGTTAGATAGCTATACGCACACACACACATACACACACACATATAAATATATATATATACACACACACACATATACACACACACAAACACACACACACACACACACACACACACACACACACACACACACACACACACACACACACACACACATATATATATATATATATATATATATATATATATAAGCAATGTTAAATCTCTGAACGAGGTATTAACAGAAACTGCACGACAACGTCAAGTATAATTGCCACTTAAATGCGGCTGAACCCTAAGGGTAGATGTTGCTGTTGCTTTTAGCCCCAGTAACGTCCACCCTTAGGGTTCACGTTGTCGTGCAGTTACTGTTAATATTTCGTTCAGAGATTTAACATTGCTTATATATATATATATATATATATATATATATATATATATATATATATATATATATATATATATATATGTGTGTGTGTGTGTGTGTGTGTGTGTGTGTGTGTGTGTGTGTGTGTGTGTGCATATGTATATATTCAATAATAGGATAAAATCTTTTACAAGAATTTTATCAAGAAGCTATCGTGAAAAAACTCATAAGGGGAAAAAACCCCACCATTTTTTATTACCAAGAATATATATATATATATATATATATATATATATATATATATATATATATATATATATAAGGACATTACTATAGAATAATGCCAGACACTAAACTTCCATAATAAACACGTTTTTACCGAATGCGAGGAAAAACAACTCGTAAAAAAAACAACCTTTTAAAAACGAACTTTCGATATATAGTGGAGTTCGTTTTTAAAAGGTTGTTTTTTTTTTTACGAGTTGCTTTTCCTCGCATTCGGTAAAATGTGTTTATTATGGAAGTCTAGTGCGTGGCATTATTCTGTAGTTATGCCCTTTTATAAATATATATATATATATATATATATATATATATATATATATATATATATATATATATATATATATATATATATATATATATATATATATATATATTTATATATATATATATATATTTATATATATATATATATATATATATATATATATATATATATATATATATCTATATATATATATCTCTCTCTCTCTCTCTCTATATATATATATATATATATATATATATATATATATTTATATATATATATATATATATATATATTTATATATATATATATATATATATATATATATATATAGATAGATAGATAGATAGATAGATAGATAGCTAGATAGATAGATAGATAGATATGTAGATACATACATACATACATACATACATACATACATATATACATACATACATACATAGGGGAAGCGGTCTAAAACAGGACAAAGAAGCTCATATCAGCTCTGGAAGATGGAGGGAAAATCCACATACACTCATGAACGTACAAAAGTACATACATGCACAAATATAAATGAATCGTAAAGTTTACGAAATTCTCGTCATTCGTGTTCATGCATTACATATACTTATTATATACTAACTATACACCTATTATATACTTGCTGTATAAAAACTTGTAGATACACATTTTTGCCACAATAATAGTGTTAGATATTTAGCTACCAAATCTACCTCCAACAAGTAGGCCTACAATGAAATGTCTTTCCGCTTTAACTTCATTGTTTATTCTATGAATATCAAATCGGATTACATTAATCAACATCTGCCTGATGTTTAGAATCCAGTATTGTGTAATTTGAAGGAGAATTGAGTGCTCATTTGCGTATATTGATGAGTATCTGGAAGATGCCTGTTAGTTAAGCTATTATCACAGACATCTAGGGCTAAGGGATGGTAAGATTGTTTACACACGAGGAAAGGTGCTTAGCGTCATTTTGTCCGTCTTTAAGGATCTGAATTCAAAGTCTGCCGAAGTCTACTTTAACTTTCAGCCTTGCAGGTTTGATAAAATACGGATAAGATTGGGATCGATGTAAATCCTCCCGCGAAATTGCTAGCCCTCTACCAAAATTATTACTGATATCAGATATATACATTGTATATCCTTCCAATATTCCATGATTCCTGTTATTCTAAATTTTCATTAGCATTCATTACATTCCACAACAATAATCAGAATGGTTTACCTTTGTTAGAATAACACAGGTAATATTTAACAGATTTCTTTGTAGTTGGAACAAAGCTGCTGCCATTTAAACTCAACATATGACAGTATTCCGTTAACAGTGAAAGATCACCACGCACAGTATTTGATGGAGATTTTCTCAATATATTATAACACTGCCATCCTCAAGATATATACACACACACACATACACACACACACACACACACACACACACACACATATATATATATATATATATATATATATATATATATATATATATATATATATATATAAGTCAAACTGAAAATTAAAGTTGGAATATTTTCAATGATGGCTGTATTTCTCCCACAAGGGAAATACAGCCATCATACAGAATCTCATAGAAGGAACTTTGGGCTTGGGAACAAGCAAGAACAGCCTTCCTGATCAAGTCTACCTTCGACGTTCTACCCTCACCGGCGAACTTAGTTCGATGGAACATAAAAACAACCGATGAATGTGGATGCGGGGAGAAAGCGACGGTGAGACACGTTCTGTCAAGCTGCAGATTAGCACTGGAAAGGTATACATGGCGCCATAATCAAGTCCTTGGCGTCATAAGTGTAGCACTCAAGGAGAGTACCCCAAAGTAGAAAAGCGCAGGAAAATATACTTCCAGAAGGAGGGAAAAGGACATAAGATCAGGCCTCCAAATAAAATATATGAGATAGACGAAAGATGGAAGGGATACTGGTCAAGTAAATAAATATTTTAAAAAAATAAGTGCGTTTTCAAACCTTCTTTCATATATATTTCCACTCGTACGGTATTCCACAACTTTACTTTATTATATATATATATATATATATATATATATATATATATATATATATATATATATATATATATATATATATATATACATATGAAAATATATAAAAACAAAAAGATAAAGCCAGCAAAGGTAAGGTTGAAGAATTTTATGGATAGAGTCTTACAGCTGTTTCTGGGAAGAACCAGTACTTCCCTTAATCGGAGACAGAAAAAATAAAGTAATCTATTATTATATCCATAGGCGGATATTTTTAGTATGAAGTGGCAAAGAGTGTGATGTGCTGAGATTACTTTATTTTTTCTGTCTCCGATGAAGGGAAGTACTCGACCTTCCCAGAAACAGCTGTAAGACTCTATCCATAACATTCTTCAACCTTACCTTTGCTATCTTTATCCTTTTGTTTTTATATATTTACATATACACACGCTAATACACGGCTTACAATACCCAATCCTGTTCATGCAATGACTGGGGCAAACTAATAGGTATACAGCACTTACTCGGTATTACCTGTATTCTCCTGGGTTTGGTTAAATCCAATACCCTCCTCAACCTTATATATATATATATATATATATATATATATGTGTGTGTGTGTGTGTGTGTGCGTGTGTATGTGTGTGTGTGTGTGTGTGTGTGTGTGTGTGTGTATATAGGGAGAATTCACATAAAAACAAAAGACGAAGACGGGTGGTGTAGAAAACAAATATAATGCTCGGGAATTCAAAGAAGTCTTTAACGTTTCGAGCCTACTCTCTTCCACAGAAATATATGTATGTATGTATATACATGTACAGAAGTAGCTTGATCAAATTCTACAGCTCTGTAAATAGGTTCAGAAGATGTTGAGAAGGAAGTCGACAATGGGGATTTGCATTCCTATGCGATCAGGAGACAAAAGTAGCGTCACAATTGCAGTCAACAACGTCAATTGTGCTTACTACTCCTAACGATCAATGAGAGAACTGACCTTGGCCTTGCAAAGAACAAGTTCATCATGTTCTGTTTTTAATTACTGATAGAAATAATAATAATAATAATTTTCTTATGGTTTCTTAAACATTCACTTGAACAAAACTGTACAAATCCAAATATATGGTACCCTAGGCATAACACCTACATGAACTTCTAACTTGTTGTCTCTTGAGGTCTCTGGGTGAGACTTGGATCCAACTTGTACAAATGCAAAACAAAAGTCAAACATAAAATAATAATAATAATAATAATAATAATAATAATAATAATAATGATAATGATAATAATAATAATAATAATAATAATAATGATAATAATAATAATAATGATAATGATAATAATAATAATAATAATAATGATAATAATAATGATAATAATGATAATAATAATAATAATAATAATAATAATGATAATAATAATGATAATCATAATAATAATAATAATAATAATAATAATAATGATAATGATAATAATAATAATAATAATAATGATAATAATAATAATAATAATAATAATAATAATAATAATAATAATGATAATGATAATAATAATAATAATAATAATAATGATAATGATAATAATAATAATAATAATAATAATAATAATAATAATAATAATAATGATAATAATAGTAATAATAATAATAATAATGATACTAATAATAATAATAATAATAATAATGATAATAATAATAATAATAATGATAATAATAATAATAATAATAATAATAATAATGATAATAATAATAATAATAATAATGATAATAATAATAATAATAATAATAATGATAATAATAATGATAATCATAATAATAATAATAATAATAATGATAATAATAATAATAATAATAATAAGGATAATAATAATAATAATAATAATAATAATGATAATAATAATAATAATAATAATAATAATAATAATAATAATAATAATAATAATAATAATAATGATAATGATAATAATAATAATAATAATAATAATAATAATAATAATAATAATAATAATAATAATAATAATAGCAAAGGACCACTTACTCGGATAATGAACCAGATCCGAGACGAGAAATCTGCTACTGGTTCAAATCTTCCCGACACACAGGAGCTGGAAGTACCCCACAACCGGAATATTCCAACAGATGGCCATCCATGCTCGTCATCAAATAACCAAAAGATAAAGAATGAAAAATGGTCTAGGGAAGATAATAAAGAAGTTCTTAGAGCCTTCTACCGTGACATATATTTCCCTACAGATAAATCTAATACTGTACAAACCTACTTAAACTGGAGACAGAAACACCTTGCAGTAAGACCCTACATAGACAGTAATAAACTTGCCAACGTCAGAAGAAACATTATAAAAAAAAAAAAAAAAAAAAAAAAAATTACTAACTGAAATAGAGATTGACCAAATTAAGCAAGCAGTAAAGGATAAAAAGAATGAAACTGCAGCTAAAGAAGATACTACAGAGGAAATAATTATAAACCAGCCCAAGGCTGATGAAAATACAGTAATAATTGAAAGAGTTAAGGTAACTGATAGGCAAAATAAAATACTCTCTGAACCAACCATAAACACTAAGGCAGGTGAAAATCAAATAGATGAAGGAAGTCATACAGAAATCGACGCAACAGAACTACATGATCTAAAAAATCAAATCATGATTGAATGGCTGAAAATTAAAGAAACTAGTATGAATGAACGCGACACTCTCCCCAAAATTCGCAATTCTAACCAAAACCTGAAAATAATTGGTAAAATCCGCCTTGCACTTAAGGATATAATTTCAGCTAATGATGTTGATATTACAGATCTCAACCACCTGTACTATGCATCCGCAAGAATCTCAACGATTCTATGTGGTGAAAAGATTAGAAAAAGACAACACTCCCACAAAACGCCTTCTTGGCAAGAACGCATTCAACACCAAATTAAGCTGCTTAGATCTGACATAGAATGTTTGAAAAACCTTAAATTTGACAAGAGTATCAAACCTACAAAGACCCAAAAACTAAAGAAAAAATATAACATGAAAACCATAGTTGACATTGATGCCACCATAGAAACCATCAAGCAAAAGGTATGTGCTAAAGCTGCCCGCATAGCAAGGTATGAAAAGCGTGTTAAATTCTTCCGAGATAATAACATGTTCAAAAATAACCCCAAAAATTTCTACAGGAAGATAGGGAAAACACCAGTAACAATAAAGTCTGTCCCATCAAAAGAAGAAGTGCAAGAATTTTGGAATAAAATCTGGGCAGAAGATAAAACACACAATGAAAAGGCCCCTTGGATTGATAGAATAGCTACAGACCTAGACTCCTTAGAGGAGCAAAAGTGGGAGGGGGTCAGGGTAGAAGATATAAGATCTGCTCTCAGGAGGTCAAGCAAATGGAAGTCTCCAGGAAAGGATAAAATTCCTAACTTCTGGTTGAATGCCTTCCCAGAAAGCCATGAACTGCTAACAAAACTTTACAACGATGTTTTGCAAAATCCTAGTTTGATGCCCTCTTGGCTAGTTAATGGTTTAACATTCCTGCTTCCAAAAAATGAGGAAACAAACGAACCAAAAAATTATCGCCCCATAACCTGCTTAACAACAATGTATAAGACGCTAACATCTGTCCTAACCGAGTACACCTATAGTTTTTTAATAGAAAGTAGCATATTCCCTAATGAGCAAAAGGGATGTAAACGTGGATCTTATGGTTGTAAAGATCAGCTACTCATCAATAAGATGATCTTAGAAGATTGTCACAAGCGACACAAAAACTTGTCAATAGCCTGGATAGACTATAAAAAGGCATTTGATAGCCTACCACATAGCTGGATTAGGAAATGTCTGGAAATGTATAAAATAGCTCCTACTCTGCGAAACTTTTTATCTGTAAGTATGAGATCATGGAGAACCACACTGATGTTGAACAATGACAATGAATCTCTAAATGCTGGAGATGTAAGAATTTCATGTGGCATTTTCCAGGGTGACTCACTATCACCACTCCTCTTCTGTCTAGCCCTAATACCGCTCTCAAAATTGCTCAATGATGCACAGTATGGTTATAAAATATTTGATAAAAATATAAATCATCTCATTTACATGGATGATTTAAAGCTCTTTGCAAAAAATGACCAACAACGCAAAGGCCTACTAGCGATTGTTAAACAATTCAGTGATGACATCAGGATGCAATTTGGCCTTGATAAATGTGCAAAAGCTATCTTTATCAAAGGAAAAATGACAAATACATCTAATGTGAACCTTGACCAGCAAAATGTCATAAAAGAGTTAGAACCAGCGGAGAGCTACAAATACCTAGGGGTAATTGAAGGGGACAATATCAAGCACTCAGTGATGAGGGAAAGGATCAGAAGAGAATGTTAACGCAGAGTGAGAGCAATACTGAAGACAGAGCTGAACGCGAGAAACAGGATCGAAGCGATCAATGCTCTAGCCATACCAGTCGTGACTTACAGTTTCAACATCGTTAACTGGTCAATTACTGAAATATGTAATGTTGACAGAAAAATACGAAAACTGTTGACAATGCATAGAATGCACCACCCTAAGGCAGATATAGAACGTCTTTATCTGCCAAGAAAAGAGGGAGGTCGAGGACTACTACAGCTGGCATTATCAATGAAGGTAGCCACAATTGGCCTAGACACCTATATGAAAAACTCTGAGGACTGGATGCTAAAACTTGTCTTAAAATATGAAAGCAAGAAAGCATCTTACTCAGTAACAAAACAGGCAAAGGAATATCTAAGTGAATTCCAATTGCAACAAATTCAAGAATTAGACGAACTAGAAACACCTACAGAAAAAGCTAAGCGCTTGAAAACCCGTGCTAAAATTGCTGCCTTAGCTATTATGACTGAAAAATGGCATGGAAAACCTCTCAATGGCAAATACCCAAAGAGAGCGAATAATGCAGATATTGACAAAGCCCTTACCCACCAATGGTTAATGGCCTCTGGATTGAAATCAGAAACAGAGGGGTTTATCATAGCAGCCCAAGATCAATGCCTACCTACAAAGAACTACCAGGCCAACATATTAAAGAACGGCAGCTCCCCATTATGTCGTATATGCCAACAACAAAATGAGACCATCGATCATGTTGTCTCCATGTGCAGTCTGCTTGCGCCTACAGAGTATCTCAACAGGCATGATAGAGCTGCACAATATATTCACTGGGTAATATGCAAAAACCTGGACTTGCCCCATGATAAAAACTGGTGGGAACACAAACCACCCCCAGTACTTGAAAATAATCACATCGCACTCCTCGGGAACTTCACCATTCAAACTGACAGAAAGATAGACGCAAATAGGCCAGACATCATACTGAAAGACTTCAGACAAAAATCATGCCTCCTCATTGATATGACTGTCCCAATTGAAAAAAACGTATCTGTCAAGACCTACCAAAAACTGAGCAAATATAAAGATCTTGAAATAGAAATTAGCAAAATGTGGAATCTGAAGACGAAAACAATACCTATTGTCATAGGTGCCCTGGGAATGACAGCGAAACGGGCTGATTACTACCTAGCTCAGATACCAGGAAACCCCAAAATGGCTGAAGTCCAAAAGATAGTGCTCATGGGAACTGCCCATATCCTACGTAAAATACTGTCTATGTGATTTCAAATTTTAAAGCAAACATAATTTTCTTATGGTTTCTTAAACATTCACTTGAACAAAACTGTACAAATCCAAATATATGGTACCCTAGGCATAACACCTACATGAACTTCTAACTTGTTGTCTCTTGAGGTCTCTGGGTGAGACTTGGATCCAACTTGTACAAATACAAAACAAAAGTCAAACATAAAATAATAATAATAATAATAATAATAATAATAATAATAATGATAATAAATGCCCGGATGCAGTACCAGGCAGTGGCTCTCATGTGTTCTGATCATCATTGATTGTAAGTGTTATCATGTACATTGTTTTGTCGTGGTGTAAAAGATAGGCTGCAGCCAATATTCTCCTCAATACCACAAATTTACTGGTCAGTTGTTTGACCTTAACCAGTTGAGCTTGTCCCTTGGTGGCTGACGATATGTGCATCTCTGATCACGAGTAGATGTAGTGGGGGAGTATCACAGCCATGTGTTGAGAGGAATTCTTTCGGGTTTGAATCATTCATATTTGGATACATAAGGTGTTTTGCTCAGCAAACCTTATTCAGGGACCTTTTAAGCGGAATGGGCTACTCGACCTGAAGAAAATTCTAAGTGAGCCCCACCTGCAAGGTCATGCGCCGTTTCTTTTCTTCTTCTTCTTGTTATTATTATTACTATTATTATTATCATCATTATTATCATTATTATTATTATTATTATCATTGTAATTCTCATTATTCTTATTTTTAGTAGTAGTAGTAGTAGTAGTAGTAGTAGTAGTAGTAGTAGTAGTAGAATTATGAAAGCAGAAGCTACTACAATGCAGTCATTAACTAATATTTCCATGAAATAAGAAGCGATGTGCTTTATTTAGAAGAAAAAACCGCAATGGGTTTTTGGTAGCGTAGGGCAAAGTAATCTATCAGTCATTAAAGAAAGAAAGAAGCATTATGAAACGTTGATGAAGAAGTAAATTTACTAATAAATTTTAAAATGTCTTCTAATAAAACAACTCATAAAAGCAAAGTCAATTTTGAAAATGTTTGCTTAAATAATTATCGTAGAAAACACCAAGCAAATTCTTGATGTTTCTTGTCGCATGGCTATCAGGAAACTAATTAAAACAACCAGTCGATCAATGTCATATGGGTGTCACACGACTGTTTTGGGGAATCACTGTTTCTCCTGACTGAAAAGAAAAAACTGGATTTATTTCAAATAGAATTGTGTAGTTATTATTTTTTGTATCAGAAACTTTTTTCCTTTATACATCCTCGTTTTATCGATGTCAATCTATTTTATGCTTTATTTATTTTTCTTCCCGTTTATTTTGCTTGATATTTCAACTTTTGCAATATATCATTTGAAACTGCTGATAAATCCGTGCTTTATCAGGAATTAACCTATTTCTTGATATTTGGCTAGGTCTTCGTTTATACACTGGATTAATATTCGGTCAGTTGATCCTCAACGAAAGAGGTTACATGTCAGTTTGCCGAACTCTCTCTGGTCTTTTGTCCAATCATATCTCTTTAATTCCGGGTGGCATTCGACCCTAAATACTTGTGTCAGGTAAGGAGAACTGAATGTCCATTAGACTGAGAGAATAAAAATTCTTAGTTGAGACTTCATTGTGATGTTGGTTCATGTCACATAATATTATTGAGAAAAATATCAATATGGTAGCTTCTGTTCTCTCCTCGCTTAACTTCATTCTTGCATTCGCGTGTTCTTAGCATAGTTAAATAGTATTAACTCTTTAGTGTTCAGCTGAGAGACTTGACCATGGAAAGGTGAAACAGTTATACAGTACACCGTTGAGTGCCGTTCTTAGAGAATCTTACATTCTCAAATCTACCTTTAACAAAGTCGGTTCCACACACGATCGCTTCAAAAAGCTTTTTCCTAAATTCCTTTTCTACGCTCATCACAATACACCAACAACACTATATCATATATTTCCATGTTAAAGATAATAAAATACTCGTTAAATATTAAAGAAGCACAGTAACTCGAATTTTGCTATATTTTCACACTTCTGATCGATGTAGTTTTAGGGATAACAATTATCAAAAGGTATAGTGAAGTCCTGAAGGACTAAAAATGACAGATAATCACATTTTAGTTCAAATATATCACACCCCAACATAAACATTAGATTGATACCAAATTCCAAATAGAAATATTGGATATTGAATATGATACAAACTTATTTCTAATACTAAATCATAAAATATAGACCGTTTGACTCCATACTACCTTTTAATATCAGGAGAGAAATTTTAAAGAAAATTATTAAATTAACAAGTGTACTCGTGTATTTTAAAAAAATTATTGAATATTGATACTGTTCGATTATTTCTAGTGTGTCTATGGCTGTCTAATAAAATCGATTGTCAGAATGAGTGTTTCGAAATGATATATCGAAAATCGACCGGCACAACAAAATTTTATTGCAAGAATTTTCTGGAAATGGTAATCAGCAAATTTCTTTCAATTCAGAAATGAGCTAGGATCACCATCTAAGTATATATATATATATATATATATATATATATATATATATATATATATATATATATATATATATACATAGACACACTCATGTATACATATATACACATATTTGTATAATGTATATATGAATAAGTATATATATATATATATATATGTCGTAGCTGTTTGCATATAAGCATGTGTGAATCTCTATCAATCGATTATCGGCAACGGATTAAATTACACTGAGAGGGGAACGACATATTGGAAGATATATTTCAGATACTCTGCTTTGATAACCTAATATAAGATATCCCATATTCACAAAGGAATAATAATATATTCCTTGGATACGAAGTAAAACGAACGAAGTACCATGAAAAGGAAAAGATAAAAAAACACTAAAATAGGACGTGGCAGAAAGGATAGTGAATTTCTGTCTTGTTTTGAAACGATTTTACGCCAAATATCTCATTTTTTAGGGCTGTCATAGGATGTAATTAACTTGATATGATTCTTTTTCAACAGAGATAGAGAAATAGAGAGAGACGGAGAGGGAGAGAAAGAGAGTGAATGCTTGTGTGTTTGTATGTGTGTATGACTGTGATTGTATGATTTTGTATGTGTATTTAGATTAAGTATTTTGTATTCTAATTTTATATCATTATAAAGAAAACGTATCACTGAAACTTTAATTTTCTAGAAATAAATGTTAAATCGATCATATCTGAAACTTTTTATATTTCAGTGTATTAACAACATTGCATACATTCTTGCATGTATAGATACAGACATACATATATATACATGCATGCATTCATACATACATATATATATATATATATACATTTAAATATATATATATATATATATATATATATATATATATATATATATATATATATGCATGCACACATGCATACACACATATATGTAATTATATTTATATTTATATACATGCACACATATATATGTATGCATATATATATATGTATGTGTGTATGTGCGCGTGTGTATTTCTACTAAACTTATATTTCTACTGATATTCTTTCTATTGTTACTCCTTGCCAAATTCATAACACGTTCACTCGTTCGAATTTAATGGCAGTTTCAGTATATCGGAGAAATCGCACCGTAGAATTATCAATTTATTTGTGATGTAGCTATAAATGTTGCCACCAGATCTGAATTAAATTGTCGTTTGATGCATATGATTTTTTG
>NC_142949.1:19453482-19483482 GCF_046866305.1 Octopus bimaculoides | reverse complement strand
CAAACTTATATGGTAACACTGGTCCTCATAATTCAATATGTCATTGATATACCTGGGTGTTGACATGGTACACAAGACACCATGGTATAAGGTAAGTTATTGCTGAGGTTATTTGATATGCGTGTTATGTACTGGTATGTTTCCATAATTATTTACTTTATATGATTATTTCTTGGAGAATATATAACGATAGATGTTAAATTTACATCGTATCTAAATGGACTCTTACTATAAAAGTCTCTGTTCACTACACAGTACTTTAAAAAAAATGGCACCCCGACAGTTACGAAGACAAATTTCCCAGTTTGTCCGATCAACATTAAAAGTAGTGAATACAGACTAGACGCACTGGTACGTTTAGGGGAATAATAGAGCTGCGCATTTTGAAGGTGCCTGACTTAGTGGTTAGCATAATCGCCTCGATTTACGTAGTAAACAAAGACGCTCGAAATTTATATTTTCATCTGGTAGTTATTTGTTTAGAATACTATTTATTGAATGCATAAATGAATACATAAATTAATATACAGCCAATTTACATCAGGAAATATAAAGTAAAATACGAATAGACAAATTGATTGTCACACGTATTTTATTGCACACATACAAGCGTAACAGCAAAATTGAAACCCGCCCTTTGGCACTGACGATTCACAGCCATGAATTTATGCAGAGTAAAACCAAAACTGTAGGAGTGGGAAGGGGGTGCATACGGTCCTTTACATTTGCTCCTGTTAACTTACATAAAATAGTTTTTTAAATGCATGTTACAAGTTATCAAGACATACGTGCAGGTGAGTGAGGGCTATAGTTTTCTGTATCTATTTCTCCACATACGGAAATGCACATTCACGCACAAACACGCACATACATGTCTGTTAGGGATTTCGTTCTGCCACTTGGTGCTGCAAAGCAATGAAGATTGAGTGAGTCAACCCATTAAATATTGTGCCTCTAGAGAGTCCATGTTTCACAGCCATATAGGAGAGAAGGGTAAGCACTGCTGCTCTATACACGTTTATATTTGTGTCCAGGCAGATACCATGATCTCTCCGCAATCTGTGCTAGACAATAGTGCTGTTATCGCTTCGTGCAGTTGCGTGTTGCCAAGGAAGCTGAATTTGGGAACAGCATGCAGAGGATATTGTCTACAATGACAACAAAAACATCATGTGGATAGTGAAAGGTCACAATCTTTCACAATCGGACTGATGGTTAAAATATGTGATGGCATTACGAAAAACAGTCTAATGTGTATGTATATATGTATGTATACATGTGTGTGTGTGTTAGCTAGAGTGGACGGGCTGAAATTAAAGCAGCCATATAGGCGCTGAAAAATCCTTAGATCGAGTAATGATGCCTATCACGTATATATTGCATAAACAAACAAAAGGTAGCGCAAGCAGTAAACTTTTGTGTTTCAGATTCTTTCTGAATGTCATTAGCCGAATATCAGAAACAGGTTTTCTATCGTTAACTCATGTGTGATTTTGTGTGTGTACATTTTTCCAAGTGTATGTGTGCGTGTATATATATATATATATATATATAGCGGCGTACGTACAGTTTGGTCTCTTATATGTAAGTACATATATAAATGTGTGTGTGTATATATATATATATATATATATATATATATATATATATATATATATATATATATATATATATAAACTTTGTACGACTCTCTTTTTGTTTCATTCTTTCATTCTTCCTTTCGATCCACCTCTCTCGCATTTCCTGGCCCGCCCTTCATTCTCACCTACCCTACTCTTTCATTTCACTCTATCCATTTCCTGTTTTTCTCGTCCCTCCCTAATCTAATTTATCTATCCCTCTGCCTCTACCTCTCTCCTCTCCTTCCACGTGACCGGTGTTCAGCCAAGCCTGTCCTTACTTGGTTCGACTACCATCCGTGAAACATCTATAATCATTCCCATGCCTGTTATTTCTTATGTCCCTGTCGTAAAGCTTCACTTCCACACACACCATATTAATCTAATTCGTCCATAGTCGAAAGACACCTGTTGTTATGTCCTGTTATTTACATTTGTATTTGTGTACCATTTCTCCGTTTTTTTTTCGTCCGTGTTTTCATATACATTCGCTGCTTTCGTCTAAGGAAGCTAGTGCATTGAGCTTAGATTTTCTTTGATGCTGGCCAGATTGGAGCAGTCTCGAGTACAACCAGCCGAAACTGCAAAGATAATCTGGAACTTGACTGACGAAAGAACACTCCGAATGACCATTCCTTGTTTTTTCTTTCCCTATTTGTATCATCTAACTATCTGGATGTAATCGTGTCGCCTGTTGCGTTCTTGTCCCTTTCTTTAAAATTGTTTTTATGTACATATAACGGTGTACGTACACTTTGGTCCCTCTTCCCTTTCTCTCTCTCTCTCTCTATATATATATATGTCTGTGTGTGTTTAATGTGCACCTCTTTTGTGTGTAAGTACGTACGCCATTGTATATGAAAAATATACATATATGTGTGTATACGTATGCGTGTGTATCACAGAGTAGAGTTTTGGTGGGGTTCTAAGTTCAAGCTCACCCTTTTCTCGTCTGGTTCTTTGGCGAAGGCGCGCAAACCGAAACCTCTAATTAATGTCAAGTGTTTCCTCGCCGGGCTAAAACTTTATATATAATTTCCTTCGAAAACAAATTCATGTACTTATATGTGCTTACATATACATGTCTCTTTCTGTTTGTCTGCTCGTCTCTGTGTCTGTATGAGTGTCTTTCTCTGTTTTCCTCCATCTGTCTCGTTCCCCTCTCTCAATATATATAAAACGAAATGAATAATGTAATACAAATTAACCCAGGTGTTTCAGGTTTTCGATCCATCTGTGTACTGTCAAGTGAAATCATCTTCCAAGTTGTTCATCAGCTTTCATTCTTCCAGGGGCAATGGAATCTATACATGTCATATGTCGGAGGTCGAACCAATCAAATATTCTTTTCTTGTCGAAATCCGATGCCATGTAGCAAAATGAGAAATCAATAGCTCCCTCTCTCTCTTCATGAATTGTCCAATTATTTATGATAATTCTCTCCTCTCATATTCAATGAATTGTAACAGCAAAGGTCTCCGATATTCTCGAAGCAGTCATCGCTAGGTAACGATATAAAATTTATGAGCATTTATTTCAAATAGAATTTGGCAGCCTTTCCATATTACAACTATTAACTAACTTTCTTGATCGAAAAGAAAATGCGTGAAGCTTCCATCAAATATACAATGTATTTATTTGTATTATTCAGAAATATACGTTCACTCAACTACACACATACACACAATCACACACACACACACATATATATACACACACACACACACACACTCACATATATATGCACATATAGATACATGCTTGCACTTATGTTCAGAAGGACATACACGCGCAAGCACACGGTTCCACAGGTAGTTCTATGGAAATATCTACTTTCATTCGTTTGTGTATATTGATTGCTTAACTTTGAAACACGCGTACATACATGTACACACACACACACACTTGCAAGCGCTCACACACTAACACACACACACACACACACACACACACACACACATATATATATATATATATATATATATATATATATATATATATATATATATATATGGGTGTGTGTGTGTGTGTATTTGTGTGTTTGTGAATACCTACATACATACAATTTTATTTTATATTTATATATACATACATATATATGTATGTATATATATTTATATGTGTATGCGTCTGTGTTTGCGTCTGTCTGCATGAATTTATATGTGTGCATATATATATATATATATATATGCATAGGCAGTGATAGAGATTATGGCAACCTAAGCAACTACGCTGGCGTTAAGAGCTGATTTAACAGACCCGTTCATAAGCTGTCGATCGACGACCTGCTGCAAATATCACCTACATCTCCATAGAATCTCACTCTGTCATGTAAAAAAAAAAAAAGAAGTGTGAATTGAATGCTGCAATCATGCATAGATTATGCATATAAACCGTAGTGACTGTTATAGGACTTACTTTGATGTCATATCTCTTCGCTCAGGCTGACCTCTGGCTATACTAAAACGAAGAAAAAAAAAGCAAAGTCATAAAAAAAAACAGTGAAACACATCAAATTGATACATTCTGCGAATGAAAGCCACAAATCAATCGAGGAAATTCAATGCTATTTATGCGGCGTGCGTTTCTTTGTAAATAGCAATGTATTAGCGTTAGTGTTATAATTTTAGCTGAATCAATTATCACTAACAGAAAAGATCTGTTACATTCACCATCAAATGCAGTGTTCCAGCTGTAATATGCTTCAACCACTTAAAAGCGTATATACGCGTGCGTGCGCGCGCGCACACACACTAAGATATATATATAAATACGTAAAGCTACCCATTTATAACTCAATCTCTCCAACGTTATGAATGAATATGCATGTATGAATATATATATGTGTGTGTGTGTGTGTGTGTGTGTGTGTGTTTGTGTGTATACATACATACATATATATATATATATATATATATATATATATATATGTATGTATGCATTTATTTGTGTATGTATATATGTATGTATATTCCCATGTAACCAACTATAAGCAATTACTATACATTAGACACAGGCCCACTCATTTTATATTATTATGAATATATGTCGTGTTAAGTGGATCGATTGATTGCTACATTATAGAATGAATATAATAAACAAGCCAATTGTATATTGATTAACAATAAATTATAGGTAAAGCTACATATTTTATTTCCGTCCACACACTATGAAACACTGAAAGCAACTAAACTCTCCTGTATTCGTTAAAGCTCGTAAAAGCACAGCGAACTGCAAGTGTAGTATATTAAACGACACATTCATTGATGATCCTAAAAGGGAACGACTATTTTCTTGTTCAAATTGCTATTAATGTCTCTCAACTCAATTTCTACCTTCTTAAACAAGGAAACAGAAAATATCATTGCATAATGGAGTCCAAATACTTTACAAAATGCATTGGAGTAGGGCTGGATAACTCGGCTGGAATTCTGTTGGTTAAAACTTTGCTGCAGTACATTATGCAAATGGTGCTGCTGTTTAACTAAATAACTCTATCGAATACTGAACTGAAATTATTTATGAGGAGGTTTTGAATTTGTCTCCGTGGAGAGATCATGGCAAATAATCATAAGAACAATGACGTATTTATTAAATTGCTTTTTATAAATATACGACATTGTATTCTAATTCAGCGGAAATTATTTGTTTATTTTAGATATTGAATGATTTATATGACACCGAATTGTATTCCTTCCTCACAAACGTCAAGACATATACTCATCAAATATATGCGTGTGTGTGTCTGTGTGTGTTTGGTTTCTGAGTGTGTTTGTCTGTGTGTGTTTGTGCGGCTGAGTGAATGATGTGTGTGTGTGTGTGTGTGTGTGTGTGTGTGTGTGTGTCTGTGTGTGTTTGGTGGCTGACTGAATGACTGTGCGTGTGTGTGTTTGTGTGTTTTTGGTGGATTCATTAGATATTTATTTATACACAAAACACCGTCAAGCTTTCGAAAATGATTTGTGTTATTTTTTTGTTTTTCTACAGACTGATCTTTTGTTTATTCGATGTATTTAGTTATCATCTACGATGTTATTACAGTTGTTATTCTAAACTTTAGTGATGTAATTTATGGATAACTAAATCAATCAAGATTTTAGTGTCATAGAGGTTTTCTTTCTATATGCCTAGGTTGCTCTTCACATACTATCTCTCGCCTGTGTTCTCGTCTACGATGTCTTTACTCCACCCAAAATTCAATTCTTCCTTTATTCTCCACGTCTCGTTAGATTCTCTTTAATCTTATTTACTCTTAATGCATAATCATTTTCGTATCATGTCATATTCAGGTTAGATTCAAGAACTATTGTCGGTGTTTAGAATATCATATTGTTTACATTGAAGTGTGCGCCAGCCATACATGAAGTGTTTCATCTTCCGGCTTTTCATTCTAGAAATGGCAACTTATTCTAGTGTAGGTCTCTCCTTTTCACCACATTCTCTACATAATTAATATCATAGTTTTTGTTACATTTTATCTTGTACTTATTTCAATCATTAGTCTTCTACGATGCTGGGGTACCCCGGTACTTATTTATTTAAGCTTTCTGCTTATTCTATCGTCCGTTTCGTCGAACTGCTAAGTTACGTAAATGTAAAAATATCAACACTGGTTGTCATGTGATGGTAAGACTCCAGCACAGACTTAATTATACGCATACACTTGCATAATCATACATATATACATACATACATATGTACATATATATAGACATCAGATAAGATCCAGAGATTCTCAGTATAGAAAACACATCATAGTGCTCAAAAGATTCAAAGTTAGACTCCGATGTCTTTACAGGGGAAGGATTCCGCTTGGTAAAGAATGGCTGTAAAAGGGATCAGGCTGAGCAGATATAGAAGCAATTATGTAGATCATACATATTATGTATTTAATACCCAAACTATAGTATTACAATTCTTCTTGTCATTACGTCACTTTGTCCGTCGGTAACGCTTTCACGTGTTTAGAGAAAGCAATAAAGAAAAGTGGAACAGAGAAAAAGAGGATAAAGCGATGCGTGAGGAAGAAAAATAGAGAGAGAGAAAAGTTAGAGAGAGAGAAGCGAAGCGTCCATGACATGTGGTACGAGGAAGGTAATATTTATTACGTGGGCTAAAAAATTAGCTGAAAGTAGTGGTGATATAGAGAGTTGGGAATATAATTTTAGCAGAAAGGTGATGTTCTGATGGTGAGATTAAAGAAAGGCACAGCGAGAGGGAGAGGGAGAGAGAGAGAGAGAGAGAGAGAGAGAGAGAGAGAGAGTGAGACAGACATACAAACAGACAGAGATGATGATGATGATGATGATAATGTCGGTGGTGCAGTTCGCGACGGTGAGTGCATAGTTTCTTTAATAATTGAAGTAATTTTTTTTATATCAGCTACAAATTGAAACGTCTACTGACTCTCACCCATCGCCTTGGCTTCCACATTACCAACAATGTGGTTTTCAGAGTATGCCATATTACATTAAATTTTCACCTCCGTGAAATTGTGACACCTATTTTTTATACATAAAATATTTTTTTTCTTTTGTAGATATGAAATTGTGAACATTCTTTTACTTGTTTCAAGTATTCGACTGCGGCCATGTTCGAGCACAGCCTTTTGTGGAAAAAATAGTTCCCAGGGCTTATTTGTAAGCTTAGTACTGACGGCTAAGTTACGGGGACGTAAACACACCAGCATCGGTTGTCAAACGATGGTGGGTGACAAACACAGACATACAAAACACACACACACATACATATATACGACAGGCGTCTTTCAGTTTCCGTCAACCAAACACACTGATAAGGCTTTGGTCAGCCCGAGGCTATAATGGAAGAAACTTGCACAAGGTGCCATGCTGTCGGACTGAACCCGGAACCATGTGGTTGGGAAGCAAGCTTCTTGCCACACGTCCAAGCTCGGGCCTATGTAGATTTTAAAATGTAATTTTTCTCTTTATGGGACAAATGGGAAAATAAGTGTAAATATTTATTGTGCATTAAGTCTATAAAAATGCTGCATAGAGAATATAAAGTATGTATATAAAACGTATTAAGTAATCCTCGTATTTCCTTCTCTTTTCAATGAATAGTAGATGAACGACTGGATACCTTCGCTGATGACTACCTGTCCCCTTTTCATGACTAATATTGCACGCATATCTATGCCAAATTCTATGCCTATATCTTTACTGAAGTGTCTTTCACTCAGTGTTCATGAATCTGTTTCTTACTACAAAACTTCAGATCATCCATATAGGGTACATGGCAAACATTTCCATTACTGTTTCTGAACTGATACCCTACCGTTGCATTCCTTAATACTAAACTGAGGGGTTCAAACATAAGTCGAATGCTAAAAGGGACGAGTTCCCCTGGAAATTTCCTCTTTTGATATTAACTTACAATGAGAATTATTATTATTATTATAGTTCAGTAGTTTTATTTTTATAACGTGCTTTCACTTCACTACCGAGCGCAGCGCTGTACGCCTTGGGTATGTGCTGTCGTTTGCTGTGATGCTCTTATGGTTACTGTATTGAAAGTGCTTTGCGTAGGATGTGTGCAGTGCCCAGTAGTGCAATTTTCTGTATGCCATATATATTTGTAAGTCCTGGTGTTTTTGTTATGTATTTGTCTGAATATTTTTTTTTATTATACCTAAGGCACCTACTATGATAGGAATTGTTTCTGTTTTTAGATTCCACATTCGAGTTACTTCTATTTCCAGGTCTTTGTATTTTGAAAGTTTTTCCATTTCTTTTAGGGAAACGTTGTCATTTGCTGGTATTGATACATCAATTAGAAAGCATTTTTTTCCTTCATGATCTTTGACAACTATATCTGGTCTATTTGCCTTAATTTCTCTATCTGAGTGTATTAGCATATCCCAGAGTATGGTTGCTTTCTCGTTTTCTGTGACCTTTTCTGGCGTATGTTTATACCATCTTTTTTCTGTTGTTATTCCATAGTGTTGGCATAGCTTCCAGTGTATATAGGTCCCAGCTCTGTCGTGTCTGCGAACATATTCCTTCTTAGCCAGGACTGGGCAGCCAGAGATAATATGATTTATTGTTTCTTGTCCATCTCCACATATTCTACAGTTACTTGTTATAGTGTGGTGTCTGAATATATTCCTTCTTAGCCAGGACCAGGCAATGTCGTGTCTGTGAATATATTCCTTCTTAGCCAGGACTGGGCAATTCGTGTCTGTGAATATATTCCTTCTTTGCCAGGCCTGGGCATTATTATTATTATTATTATTATTAATATTATTATTATTATTATTATTATTATTATTATTATTATTATTATTATTATTATTATTATTATTATTACTATTATTATTATTATTATTATTATTATTGTTGTTGTTGTTGTTGTTGTTATTATCGAGACACGAAGTCCAGCATGTGTCTGTATGTTCTCTGTTGAGTATTTGACAGAATATCTCATCAGGACGTGTGCCGAGGCTTCATTCTTAGGGCTACGGCCCGAAGCTCACAGAAGGAAGTTCACTGCTATTTCTTTCACGCTGATAGTTAATCATTATTTTGATTAAAACTCTAAACTTATTTTGCTGGGTTATTTTGCTGGACATGACGGAAAGTGTCAGCCGTCCACAGCCAGCAGACTACGGTGTCACTTGTTTACTGATACTGCTTCAAGAAACCTGTGGACAATTATTCAAGTTCCTAGTAGCTATTCTATATGTCCATTTGTACCAATATGTTTCTGTCATGCTGGTAGTTGACTGTTCATACTCTGAAGCGGGTTAACTACTATCAGTATCATGTCCAATATTTTCATTTCACACAACCTGCGTATTTTCCACTTCAGAGCGTCATAGTTGTTCAGTTTTTCTTCTTTGATATGCTATGTCGATTATCATCAAAGCTGAACTTTCGTATTTGTTCACCAAAACTACGTCATGTTTCCGATTTCTGATCTGATAGTCTCAATCAATCATTTTATCCTTGAACAGGATTTTGCCGTTATCATTCACAGTAACTTCAGGTTTTGCTCTTTATAGGTCATAATTTCCATAAAGCTCCTGATGGGTTATTCATGCCACATTCTCATGTCGTCTTTTACTTCCGCTTCGTGTAAGTCTCGGGTATTCACAAACAATGTGGTGTACCGATTCAACGTTCTCACCACACAGTCTGCATATGTCGCTCTTACTCATGCTGTCAATTCTGCAATTCGCATACCTCGTCCTTAATGCATGTCCTTCTACTGTGCATAACAATAATAATAAGAAGAAGGAGAAAAAGAAGAACAAGAAGAAGAAAACAACAACAACAACAAAAACAACAAGAAATAATAGTAATAATGATTATTATTATTACTATTATTATTTTATTATCATTATTATTATTATTATTATTATTATTATTATTATTATTATTATTATTATTATTATTATTATTATTGTTCAGTAGTTTTATTTTTATAACGTGCTTTCACTTCACTACCGAGCGCAGCTCTGTGCGCCTTGGGTATGTGCTGTGGTTTGCTGTGGTGCTCTTATGTTTACTGTATTGAAAGTGTTTTGCGTAGAATGTGTGCAGTACCCAGTAGTGCAATTTTCTGTATGTTATATATATTTGTAAGTCCTGGTGTTTTTGTTATGTATTTGTTTGAATATTTTTTTATTATACCTAAGGCACCTACTATGATAGGAATCGTTTCTGTTTTTAGATTCCATATTCGAGTTATCTCTATTTCCAGGTCTTTGTATTTTGAAAGTGTTTCCATTTCTTTTAGAGAAACGTTGTCATCTGCTGGTATTGATACATCAATTAGAAAGCATTTTTTTTCTTCATGATCTTTGACAACTATATCTGGTCTATTTGCCTTAATTTCTCTATCTGTGTGTATTGGCATATCCCAGAGTATGGTTGCTTTCTCGTTTTCTGTGACCTTTTCTGGCGTGTGTTTATACCAACTTTTTTCTGTTGTTGTTCCATAGTGTTGTCATAGCTTCCAGTGTATATAGGTCCCAGCTCTGTCGTGTCTGTGAATATATTCCTTCTTAGCCAGGACTGGGCAGCCAGAGATAATATGATTTATTGTTTCTTGTCCATCTCCACATATTCTACAGTTACTTGTTATGTTTCTTTTCATTTTGTGTTTTTGGTAATTTCTGGTGGGGAGGCTTTGGTCATGTGCAGCAATTAAAATTCCTTCAGTCTCTGCTTTGAGTCCTGAGCTTCTCAACCATTGCTTGGATTTTTTTCTGTCTATTTCTTTTGCATTTTTCTCTGTCTATTTCTTTTGCATTATTATTATTATTATTTTTATTATCATTATTATTATTATTATTATTATTATTATTATTATTATTATTATTAATATTACTAGCAGAGATTACCGGCATTGCCCGTGTTACATGCAATTGAAGAGTTAGACTTTTGTGTTATATTTTCTGTAATGAACTGTAATATCTGATTCGAATTTCATAAAAATTGCAGATGAGGGTTTTTTCCCTCTTTACAGACCTTAAAAAAATTCTAATCATTACACATGTATCTCATACCAATGATCTTGATGTGCAGATTCCAAAATTCCAGTCTAATGGAACCTGTTAAAAGGATCTTGCTCCTGAAAAATGGACGTCCCGAAGCTCTGAATTGTGAGAGTTAAGTGTCTTAATGTCAACCGAAGTTGAATTGTTGAGAATCTTTTTTAACTTGAGTCTTATATGTATTGTTCGAATTTCTTTGAAATAGAAAATATATGTATGTTCACTGAGTTTGTAAAGGAGAACAAAGCTACAGGAAACCAAATGACGAATGATCACAATAAGCAGTCAGCTACCCTACCCTAGTCGTTACTACTACCCAATGTATGATTCATCATTATACAGGTGACAGGCACAACCGTAAGATGCATTACGGATCTATAGCATATGGAAGGGTGTGACCCAACTGAAACATTAACAGCTGTATAACGTGAGGGCTAAGGTTAAATGAAAGTGTCACCTCTGGAGTTTGCAAATGACCACTATACCGAAAGGTAACTGGACAGTATAAATTTACAATCTATAAATGTCTTTCAATAACCAGTCACTTATCTGGGAAGGCCTTGAAATCAATGTGTGATTTGGAACTATGTGTGACCCAGTGATAATAAGAAGACCCAAAGGGAGTTTGAAACCAAATAACTTTACTGAACACATTGCAACTGAATCAGAGGAGGGAAAGATGTCTCATTTATTTGACAATCTATGCACCACATTGCAGAAATCACAATCAAAGTATATCTCAAAGCAAACGTTTACACTGTTTTACCCTTGAATTACAAATAACGTTAATCATTTATGTTCGGGTAACCCTATAGCTTCCAAGAGTACATCTGTATTCGTCTTTGCTAAGATAAAATGACTAAACGGTGGATGTTAAGTCCCTATGAATAGGTCTTTCTAACTTCTAAGAAGATGAAATTTTAGAAATATTAATTCATTTATGTCTAGTATATATGGTTAAAATTTCATCAATAGCAAATATATATGAATTTTCATGGGGTTTATGACCCTTATGCATAGAATATAATTTCGAAATTTCATAAAGATCCATTCAGTTCTTTTGACGTAGTGTTGGATCATAAAAAAATGACTAAAATTTGAGAGTTAATGCCTCATGAGAAGTGGAAACTTTGAGAATACTTCTTGATGTGTGTCAATAACCCAGGGTTGAAATGTCATCACCATCGATAATTTATGAATTTTCATGGGCATTTAAGCCATCTCAAATTCAAACAAAACATACTGCATTATACCCGCCGTCATGCATTGAATCTAAGTTCCATATATCATAAGGATCAGTGGAGTAGCTTTCGAATGAATAAGTAACACACGAACACACATAAAGACATTGAATTTTATATAATAGACATGAATATGCGCATATATATATACATGTATGTGTGTGTGTGTATTATATATATATATATATATATATATATATATATATATATATATATATATATATATATATATATATATATATTAGAAAAATAAGGTACTCAGAGATCTGGATGGTTGTACATTTACAGATTTTATTAATATGTCACATGTATTTATAAATCATATATTAGCGCTTACATCTCCTCTACTAGATTCTTGAGAATTGTATGTGTGCGTGCGTGTGTGTGTATGTATATGTGTGCGTGAGTATGTGTGTCTGTGAATGTATACACACACACACACATACACACACACATATATACACACACACATACACACACACACACAGATAGATTAATAGATACAACTGAGTGGGCAAGCAAAAATATGAGACACTGCCTAGTGCCTTTTTTTATTTTGATAAGCCTAGTAGTTATTCTATCAGTTTTTTTCTTGTCAAACCAGTAAGTTATGAGGATGTAAATTAAACGAACAGCAGTTGTGAAGCAGTTATGAGAGAGAAAGACAGAGACAAATACACACATACACTTACATATATAGATACATATATATATACGGTTGATTTCTTTCAGTTTTCTGTCTGCAAAATTCACTCACAAGGCTTTGGTTAGTGTGAGGCTATAGCAGAAGACACATGCTAAGTCACCACACAGTGGGACTGAACGCTGGACCATATAGTTTGAAACCAAGTTTCTTTCCACACAGCCACACCTGCACCAATGTATATATGTGTGTGTGTATGTGTGTCTGTATGTGTCTATAGGTGTATATATGTATGCATGTATATATGTGTATATATATATACGTGTACATATTACATGTACATCTATATATATATATATATATATATATATATATATATATATATATATATATATATATATATATATATATATATATATATATATATATATATATATACATCTATATATATGTATGCCTGTATATATTTGAGATAATAGTTTCACTTTAATAGTTTCAGTATTAAAGTGAAAATATATGTCATTACAATAGAGAGATGTTATTGTTTCACTTTTGACACGTAATACTGAAATAGTGGAGGAGATATGATATTGCTCTGGGCTCACACTAGGCAAGAAGTTAAGACTTTTGGGGATTAAGACACTACATGGCCCCTAAGTAAGGCATGTGTAAAATTTGAATGAAATTGGTTGTGTAGTTCTCAAGTTTTAGGGATTCACACAGACACACAGACAGACACACATAGGGACACATAGACAGACACATATTCTCATCTTTATATATATAGATTATCATTATTATCATTATTATCATTATTATTATTATTATTATTATTATTATTGTTGTTGTTGGTGTTGTTGTTGTTGTTGTTGTTATTGTTTTCGTCTATGCACAGCTTCTAACGCTGGAAATGTACTGCAGTGTCAGCTGTTCACTACGAGCGAAGTAAGATAACACGCCTTATTTTTTGAGCACCATCCGGAGTATTCGAGTGGTTCCAAACAATGCTGTTTTCCGCAAGTGCTCCACCCTCATTGCAGCCCCTATATGTACCTTGTACTTCTCAGGGATCTGACAATTATTGGTACTACCACCACCTCTTTCATCGACCTCAACTATTTTACCTCTCAAGCTAACCTGTCATATCTATCGACTTTTCTTTCTTCTTTATCGCATACCTTGTTGTCAGCTGGGCATGAATTATCTATCATCCAACATTATTATTATTATTATTATTATTATTATTATTATTATTATTATTATTATTATTATTATTATTAAGGGAGAGAGCAGTGCATGCCGTCGAAGTGACACTTGGGTAAAATATACGAAGGCCAATAAGCCGTCTGATAAGGGTACACCAGGCACATGCATCACGACATGGTGATCTCATATCAAGATATATAGCATATGATCTTGCAAGTGGGGCCCGGTCAGAATTTTATTCCGTTTGAGTAGCCCATCTCACCCAAAAAGTCTGTGAATAAGGGTTGTTTAAGGATGTTGAACAAAACACGTTTCCAGATGTGAATTATTCAAACCCTAAAGAATTCCTCTCAGTTCATGGCTATGATGCTCTCCCACTATTTCCGCTCGTGGTCAGAGATGCACACATCGTCAGCCACTAAGGGACATGCTCAACTGATTATAATCAAACAGCTAACAAGCAGATCCATGGTATTAAGCAGAATATTTGCTGTAGTCCATCTTTTTTACTGAGACAAAGCACTACATGATAACGCTTTCAAACGGTTAAGACCAGAGGCCATGAGAGCCTATCATCATCATCATCATCATCGTCGTCGTAGTCGTCGTCGTCGTCGTCGTCAGCATCATCATCATCATCATCAGCAGCAGCAGCATCATCTTCCTCATCATTATTATCATCACCATCATCATCGTTATTATCGGCTCCATCATCTTTATTGTAGTCGCTATAGTTCTTTTGAGTTCATTGTATATCATTATAATGCCTCTCACTGCAACTGGCTCAGCCTAAATGGATTGAATGAAAATATTTCCTTGCATATTACTTTTCGCTAGAACAATTTGCAACGTTTAAATGTACAACATTTTGCCTTTGAGCGAAAAAAAAAATTAACACGTTATGAAGGGAAGTTGAAATTTTGTAGCTATATACATTTCCGTCAAACACATTTCAATGTGCTTGTTTTTAATAAGGAGCTGATAAAATCTCCTTTATCATCAGCTACACTGATGCTACCACAACTATAAATAGAAACACCAGTCAGATACAAGACATAGATATTCAAAGATTTACAAACGCAGAAATCTAGCAATAATCTACGGCAAGCAAGCAACAGATATCCTCAAGCCTATACTCGATAAAATAAGGAAATTGCAAAATACAACAATAACAGGATTTTTATAACGGTGCCAATCTGAAAAGATATTGAACATACAGCAGTTTGAAAGAGAAACAAGACACAGAAGATGTGCTAGAGTTATGGTGCTTTCTTGCCCTGCTAATTTATACAAGAGTAAGCAATGAAAACTATTTCAGTGAACCTAAAAAGGAAAATCAATAGTTGTAGTAGCTGCATCTGTTTTGCAGAAAGACCTGGTTCTCATCATGCTAATAAACAGAACTGTGTTAGGCTGGCAAAACACACATCTAAAACACACATACGTTAACAGTATAATGTCCTTTGCCAAATTTTGGTTTCAATATATAACTTTGTCCATTTCCTCGTATTTTTTCTTAGTTTTTGTTGTCTATATGTATATATAAATCTATGCATAAATGCCTGTATGTATGTATTTATGTATGTATGTATGTATGTATGTATGTATGTATGTATGTATGTATGTATGTATCTATCTATCTATCTATCTATCTATCTATCTATCTATCTTTCTATGTATATATATATATATAGATTGCTTTTAAAAATAGAATGAATTATTATTGCCGTTGTTGTTGGCCTTAATATCAAAGTAGTTATCACCAGCTTCATTTCCTCCTCCTCCTCCTCCTCCTCCTCCTCCTCATCATCATCATCTCACAGAGTTTAGCATTGACGTATTTACATGTGTCATTTCCTATTGCCTCTCTACTAAAACACAGGAAGTTATAAATAATGAAGACCAACAGACATAGATAGATAGATAGATAGATAGATTTCTTTTATTAGCCACACAGGGCTCAACGAAGATGGGACACATACAATGTAGAGCTTTTCTTTTTGGGAGGGAGTAGGAAAAAAAAGGTGGGGTGTCGATCAAAAGGAATCGTAGGAAGGGAAAAAAGGGGGGAGTTCGATCAAAAGGGATCGAGAGAAAAAAAAAAGTGCGATCAATAGGGATCGTGTATCACACAGTAATGTTCTCTTGTAAAAAGAGGGGAGGACAGTTTAGGTTTAGCCGTGGAAAGAAAAGCCTACGGAAAAGACCACGGTAACCTTGGTCAATATTCTCATTGGAGAAACTATAACAGTAAGTGACTCTCTTTTGCCTTTTTGTTTTATTTTTTTTTCTTGGATTTTTTTCTAGTTCATGGGGTTATGCTCAAGATGGCTCCGTCGTTCACACGTGCCATCCTTGCTACATTCACCCATCTTTTTTTGAAGCATTTACTAGACAAGACTTCCCTTTCTACTCTCACCTTCCTCTTCAGGTGATACTTGAAGAAGTTGATGAGAGATTGCCTAGAGAGGAAAGTCTTTGTCTCTAGACCTTTCAGACGCGTCCACCATACACATTCTTTCGCCATAGCCATAAGTACGATGAAAATAGCTCTTCCTTCCCGTTTAAAGGAAGGAGGCGCGACAATATTCACGATAGACTCGGTTGATAGACCGACTCGTCCCACACGCGATAGCAGTTGTTCGACGTAAGCCCACAGCTCGGAAATGGTGGGACACCGTACGAGTGCGTGCAGAACGGTTTCGTCGCTCTGCCGGCATCTCGGACAGGTCGGCCCCGTATTTCTCGAGCCATGCCTGTAGAGCTTCTCCCGAACGGGTAGTGCTTCTCGATAGCACTGCCAGGCCAGGGATCTCTGGAAGTTGTCCATAGGTCCCGGCCCGAAGGTCGTCTTAAACAGGCGGGTCAGGTATTCCTCGTCAACGCCCAAGTTCACCCCGAGATCGTCGTCGTACCTTCCCTCCACTAATCCACTATAGAATGCGTTAGTTGTGATGCAGTCGCTCAAGGTTGACCCGGGTTGTTGGAGTTGCCGAAGAGCAGCGTGACACTCGCGGTGCCATTCGCCCTTACTCGGCCTCTTCTTGATCCACGAGATAGATAGATAGATAGATAGATAGATAGATAGAGATAGAGAGAGAGAGAGAGAGAGAGAGAGAGAGAGAGAAGAGAGAGAGAGAATCTGCAAGTCAGCAGCAAAACTAGTGAATTTGTGAAATGAATGATGCGTTAAATCGCCTTCGATGATCTGGAAATAGAAATGTGTTCGTAAGAGAGAAGCAGATGAATGTAAATATAATTATTATGATAACATAAATAAAGGTGCAAGAAAAACTGATAAAGGGAAGGGAAACAAACCAAAGTTTACGAAATTTGCTGAATATACAAAAATGGAAATCGGTGAAGAAGCAGTATATCATTAAGTAAAATGCCTTAGTGAATTTTCTTTACATGTTTTTATGTCCTGTGCTCAAATCTTGGAATGGCCCCAATAATCTAGGTATTTTATTTGATATCAAATAATACTACCTTCGCTAAATATTAATATCTAAAGAATGAAGAATTTCCTATGATTGCTTTTTTTTTTCTTTAGCTGTACAATTAAATTAATTTCTTACTCGAATCCACTGCCATATGCCTGGGGTGTTGTATAATTATTTACCCCACTGAATGTCACTTGCAAATTAATTTATTTTATCGGCGCCAGAATCATTCATTAATGACATCTTTAACATTGTCATCATTCGAACACCTATAAATCTTTCTGTCTCAACGTATATTACTGTTATGTATTCACATTTGACCACCTTATATATTCTTGTTGTTGTTGTTGTTGTTGTTCAGCTCGAGGCGAAATATGATCAATAGAGTAGATAAATGATACCATGTAAAAACTTTTTTTAATTTTTTTTATTTTTGGTCAGTAAGTGTTATTTTCTATTTACAAATCAAAAGAAATGACTACTTTACCCGTCAAACGTTGTTTTTCTCACCCGGACAACAATGTGTTGAAACTCACCTATTTCCCATTGCATTTTACAATGATTCAGGGCAGATTTACTGAAGCATAGAAGTCGTTATAGAAAACATTCTGCTACATAACATGCTTAATAGTTGCTTGACTTAACCACTTGAGCACGTCTCTTAATTACTGTCAAGATGTGCATCTCCCATCACGAGCAGGCGTATCTAAAGAGCATCATAGCCATGTGTTGGGTGGGATTCTTTGGGGTTTGAATAAATTTCTAACAAAAACAATGTTTGAAGGTAATATTAGCCGTTCTTCATACTTTCTAAAGAAAAGCAAATAGTAAATAATAGTCGCTATCCGAGGATTATAATCGTTTTACACAGTGCAATCAGACACATTCTGCAACTGACCATATTGTATTTGTAGTGTTTCTATGTGGGATTTCATTAGCTAATACGTTCCTACTTTTTGAAACTGGATGGGAGTAGCTTGAATCATACTCGGTTATCATTTCAAGGAGAGGGACTTATCTCGTAGAGGTTCCTATGTAGATAATATTTGATCATGTACCCAACTCGAACAAAGTCATTAGTAAATTTATAATCTGTCATCAGTCAGCATGACACTTAATGAAAGTAATGATATAAAGATTAAATGTAATTAAAAGAAATTCTTCAGTTGGAAATTATTTCGGGACTTGTGAGTTGATAATATTCAAATTAGGTCACTACGTTTAATAGGAACTAACGAGAAAAAAATGATACGTTGGTCTATTGATTTTACTAGTGGGATAACAATTAATGATGTATAAGTATGATGTATAAGTATGAAAGCTGACAAGAGAACAACATTGCTTACAGAATCTTAATAACAATCATACAACATATATTTAAGCTAATTCCTTGAACAGGGAAGCTATTAGAATGCAATCATCGACGTGTCAACGTGTGTAACACGTCGATACTTAAATACAGGCTTGATTCCGTAAGTTTGCGTGTGGTACTCCTTAATATCCTGGGGGAAATAGCCTTTGCTACTTTCAGTTCATATATTGTAGAGATGACTAACTTATCACAGACGAACTAAATCACTGTTCACCCAGAACATATATTCCCATTCTTCGTATATTCTAGTGTAACTCATTCATTGCAATTTAATCTGCATTTCGATTTCAGTTCAATTCCTTTCTTTTAGGACATTTCATAATCAGTAAATGAAAATAATCTCACAACTAAAATAAGACGGAAAGGTATTCCGTTTGTCATAGCATTTCAATTACGGTCTTTACAGAAGATAAATTTGGAAATATATTGAGAAATATATGTATAATCCTGTTTGGAAACACAGACTCAATTGAAACTTTGTTAAATTTTCTAAGTTACAGACCAGGAAATATAAATTCTCAACTTATATTGCACTATACTGGCTGAGTCTGAAGCATGTTCATCTACTGCTGCGACGTACTTTACATACTGACACACAAACACACACGAACACACACACACGCGCACACGCACGCACACACACACACACACACACGCAAACACACACACTCATACACTTATACAAACGTATGTAAGCATGCATACGCACATACAGTATTTATGCATATATAGTATGCCAATTTTTTTTACTTTTGCAAACCCATGAGTCGAATGAGGAAGAAAGCAGGATTATGTATATACGTGTATATATATAGGGGGAATTCACAAAAATAAACAAAAGACAGAGACAAGTGGTGTCGACAACAAACAGATGTATTAGTTTAACTCTCGAGAAATTAAAAAAGTTTTTAACGTTTCGAGCCTACGCCCTTCCACAGAAAGGAACACAGAAAGAAACAGGGAGAGAAAATAAAGAATGTGTAGTGGCTAGGAAGAAACGACAATAGAAAAAGGCAGACAGTACAAAAAGGTTAGAAAGTACAAAAAAAGTTAAGAAAAGTTCAAAAGGTTCAAAAGCTTTGTTCGGCAAGAAATTAATTTCTCGTTTTTCGCAAATAGTTACGATATTTTTATGGCTTTTATCAATGTTATAATTTTGCCTTTTGACATTTGATAGCCGTTACTTTTAGTTTACTTTAGAAGCAAATTGTGTGTAATTTTGTTTACAACTATTTCTTCAGTGTCGATTCTAACATCACCGTATTTTTTTTTGTTTTATTGCCGTGAAGACAATTCAGCTGCTGGAACATTATGGTCTTCATAGACTGACAGAACGCACTCGTCAGAAATGGTTTTAAAAATGTCGGTTCTGGATATTTTTCACTCAAATATGACCAACGTTCTGGTCGACCTACCGAACTGGATTGATGACCGAATGAAAACCACAATTGAAACTGATTGTTATATAACTATGCGAGAGAGTCTAGATGTATCACACACAACAATTGAAAATCACTTAAAATGCCTTGGACTCGTTAAGAAGCTCTATGTTCGGGTTCCACATAAATTGAAAGCGATTAACTTAACGAATCAATATTTGCGATCTTAATCTCAAACGCAATAAAATTATAATAACGCTACTTCTCTATATCCTGGATTTTTATATATATATATATAAATATATATATATATATATAAATATATATATATATATATATATATATATATATATATATATATATATATATATATATATATATATATATATATATATATATATATATATATATATATATATGCGTATGTATATATATATGTATATATATATATATATATATATATATATATACATATATATATATATATATATATATATATATATATATATATATATATATATATATATATATATATATATATATATATATACATATATATATTTACATATACATATATACACGTGTATGTATCCGTGTGTGTGTGTGTATGTGTGTGTGTGTGTACAAATATAACAGGACAGTGAGAGAGAGAGAGATAGAGAGGGAAAGAGACCGAGGGGATAAGAGCCCAAAATACAGTCCGAATAAGTAAGACAGGTTAGTGCTCAAATGGAAGTGAATTTATATTGCAGCTTCTTGAGCCAGGGCAAGACACTGTTTTGAAACTGGCAATAAGAGAAATACAGATTAAGCTGATATGCGGGGTAGCAAGATATATAAACACACTTAGGCTTCTGATATATATTTTTACAGAACACAAATCTCTCTCTCCCTCCCTCTCTCTTACTATATATATATATATATATATATATATATATATACACACAGATGCATACACATATATATGTATGTATGGAAATCACAGAAAAAAAGACGAAGTCAGGTGTATAAAGAACAAAAAGGTGAATTAGGTTAACGCTCAGGAAGGTGAGAAAATCTTTTACGTTTTGATTCTACGCTCTTCAATAGAGAGGAACACGAAAAAATAAACAGAGATAATAAATAAAGCTTTACCGGCTAGCAGTCAATCATGGCATCTGGCTGGATATATATATATATATATATATATATATATATATATATATATATATATATATATATATATACATATATATATTTATATATATATATATATTTATGTATGTATGTATGTATATATATCTTCTACTTGTTTCAGTCATTTAGTGGAGCAAATCGACCGCAGGATTTATACTTTGTAATCTTAGTACTTATTATATCGGTCTCTTTTGCCAAACCGCTAATGTTAGGGGACGTAAGCACACCAGCATCGGTTGTAAAGTGATGTTGAGGGACAAACACAGACACACAAACATACACACACATACATACATGTATACATATTTATACACATATACGACGTGCTTATTTCAGTTCCCTTCCACCAAATCCACTCACAAGGCTTTATTCGGCTCGAGGCTATAGTAGAAGACACCTGCCACAGGTGCCACATAGTGGGACTGAACCTGGAACCATGTGGTTTGTAAGCAAGCTACTTACCACACAATGTCATAAAAGATTGAGTTCTATTTCGTCCTATACCTTGGAGGGTTCCAAAGGTCGATTTCTTATAGAAATTCTTCATACCTCACTAGTAGCTTCCTATTGTAAGAATGTTGTGAAGATGAAAATGCTACAAGTATAACGTGTGTCATGAGAATTTATATTAAAACTCAACAAACTGATAAAGATGGAGAAGAGAAGATGTTAACAATTTGAAAAGGATTGAATCCATGCATACGATCGTTTCAAACAGCTATATTAACACGTAAATAACACAGTAGAAATATTAGAAATTAATTTAATGAAAATTAATTACATATTACTTTTCTCCTTAGTGCGAAAAAAGAACACCTAAAAAAATAATACCATTATTCTTACATAAGACTTGATGGAGTTAGTATCACATAACATATTCGGATATACATATACTTATGAAAGATTAAGAGAATGCTATGATAGTGAGTTTGAATCAAGTTGTGTACGAACTAAAACACAACTAGACTCAACAACACAATCTTAGCCTGTTCTTAGTCTTGCATATGGATAATATATATATATCAGAATATGTCATGTGATATCCACTCCATCAAGTCTTCTGTAACAATAATGGTATTATTTTTTCCTGTATTCTTTTTTACGCATTGAGGAGAACAGTAATATGTAATTAACTTAATATTGATTAAATTCATTTCTAATTTTTCTACCATGTTATTTACATGTTAATATTGCTGTCTGAAACGATCGTACGCATGTATTAAATTCTTTTCCAATTTATTAACATTTCTTCTCCATCTTTAACAATTTTTTGAGTATCTATAGGATACATGTTTTATAAATTCTCATAGCACACATTATGTATATATATATATATATATATATATATATATATATATATATATATATATATATATATATATATATATATATATATATATATATATATATATATATGTATGTATATATATATATATATATATATATATATATATATATATATATATATATATATATATGTATATCTGTAATGTCTTGCAATGACGGTTACTCCAATTCCTATTCCTCTCCTTCTTTCTTATTAGATTTTTGTATTTTAAAATAAACTACTCGGCTTCTTACATTTGCCGGTCTACTCTTCAAAATTCTAACCTACTTCGAAAATTTCATCTTCATCTTTCACCAGACGCATGTCTGTCATATGATACACATATCACCCCTGGATATCGTTATTACATCCGCAATGAACTCTTGGAATAGCCATCGAGCAGAGGTACTACATACGTTCCCTATATATACTTTTTCTTGATTGTATAATCTGTATTTTCTGCTCCATATATGTGACGCGAGTCTAATTGTGTTTACATACCTTACTATCGCATTTTACCTTCTACATTTCTCACCCTTTGTCTCTTTCTATACTATGATATATATATATGTATATGTATATGTATATATATATATATATATATATATATATATATATATATATATATATATATATATATATATATATATATATATATATATATATATGCATGTGTGTGTGTGTGTGTGTGTGTGTATGCATACCTATGTGTGAGTGTGTGAGTTTGTTTGTGTGTATGCTTGTATGTATGTAAGTACGATTGTATAATGCTATACATTGACATTGGTACTTTGAGGTATACATCCCACACACACACACACACGCACGTACACACATAGATACACATACAATAAGAGGGTGACAGAAAAATAGTGAGAGAGAGAAAGGGAGAGAAGAAAGATTTACTGAAAGAAATTCTGTTTCGTTGCCTGTTGACATTTTTTTAACTGTTAAATGAAGTCAAGAACTAAGCGTCTCTGCGTCATTCATTTGAATTATAAGATTTTAAAGCGTCAGATCCATTGCAATATAATACTCACTAGTTGAAAGGAAGTAAGTTTATGCTGTTGAATAAATTCGTAAGATTTTTGACGAAACGTAATATTAATGTAATTAATCAGACGATACCTGTTGAATGTGTAACAGACGTTAATTTTTACCACGCTCATTCAGAGTTTAAGTATTGAAATGCCATTCCTGTGGCAGATAATTCGACAGTTTTGTATTTTAAGTGCAGTGAGTGAAATCTTATGAATACGGGGCTATGTTTGGAGATGAAGTGAATCATTTAGTAGAACAGAAATTATATTGGCTATGAAAAGTTCGAAAGTATTAACTGTATGATTCCTTGTACAGTGAATCTACAAACTATATTCTATTCTACAAAACATCTATTAAACTGACGATACTTGGTGAGTAAATTTCAGGCAATTTAAGACTCAGTTGACTAATTAAAATTAAGAAGGAATAAAGTGTCTAGAAAGGTGATGGTAGATTGCAGTAAATGATTTAAAATAACTTTCAAAGTCATTGATGGAATAATTAAATTAGAAGAGAAATTTAGCCAAATATAGGAAAATTTTATATATAATTTAAACGGCAATAAGCAAACAGCATTAATTGATATACCGTCATGTAAAATAGAATAAGTTAATTGGAAGACGAATTGAAAAACATAAATGATTAATGAGCAAATAAGTTTCTACTGTACATGTAATTTAGTGTGAGCGATAGCAAGTTTACTTTCATAAACATCAACGAATTTTGTTTTAATTTTGGATGAGCTGAAAAATAGTGGGTGCAATTTTGAAATGTGAGAGGAAATGTGAATTAAATTAGCAACAGAAGCAAAATAAAAAATGCAGAGAAACAATCAATTTAATAAGTGCCACAATTAAAAGTTTTATGGGTTAACTTAGTTATAGGATATATGAGAAGTGCAGGTATATAAGACAGGAAGCACATATTAACATGAACAGCTTCAAAGATATAAACAAATACTACAAAGCGGTGAGAATATAAGTAGTGAAAAGCTAGAACTGTTTATAAAATGAATCAGAAAATAATTTTAGTTATGTGGTATGTTATGCTGAGTTAAATTAAGAAAGTTTTCATACAAAAGTAATAATAGTAGAGTGATTAGTAATGTAAGCTGTATTTATTCAGTGCAAGTTTTGAATATGTCTTAAATTATGTTTGTCGTAGAATAATTCTTTCTGCATAATTGTTAAGGATTAAATATTGAATATTACAACAAATTTAAGCACTTAAAACTGCACGTCCTACACCTACACAGCCTTAGATTCTTTAAAAGCCCCCGAAGCAAATTTAGATAATAAATCTTGTACACGTTTAATTGACTGCCATATTTCTATCTACACATTTATGATTTACTAGTTCTAGTTCACTTTCCTTCATTCCAATTATAATTTGAAATATTCTATATTTCCCCCTGTATTTTCACAATCTACTCGACTTGAGTTGCTCCTAGGTTTAATGTTCTTTCAATGCATCAACTGAATGAGTTTCTTAACATAGAAACACTCTAATTCATGGCCAAATATATATTCTACTTTAGACAACACGTCAAACTACCTTAATTAACTTTTCCTCTTTTTGCCACATGTGCCAAAACTTAACTTCCTTTTCACAGGCTCACCATTACATAGAACATGGAATATTACAGGGAAAATTATACATTAAAAAATCAAATAATTACAGCTCAAAGGATTGAAATAAAACTTTGATTATATTTTAAAGTAAAAATATTAAACGCTATAATTGGCTTCGAAACACATCTACCATCATGAATTGCCAGGCAATTTTTATCACTTACTCTGTACTTATCATTTTTTTCATTGCTTTTATCTAAATTTCGTAAATGCAGTTTAATGTCTCGGCTTCAAGCAACTTCTCTGGAATTAAATTATTGTCTTGACGTAATGCTTTCCACAATAAAAGAAACTGAGTTTTATTGTGTGTGAACACTCAGTTAACAAAGCTAGTACATGCACGCGCGCGCACAGACAGACACACACAAAGAAAGAAACAAACAAGCAGGAACTCCAACCACGTTTCGTGGTTCGCTACCTCAACAGCTCCTTTATAGGATCCAGTGGCTAAAGATATCATCAGGACGAACCACGCCCGCTTTCGCCCCCTACTCATCTACTGTTTTCGACATTGCGGGGCCCCTCTTTGGGAGGTGTCTTCAGCTCTGGGGTTGAGTGCGTTTTTCTTTCTTTCTCCTTTTTTTTCTTTGGCCTTTTGTTCTTTGATTTCTTCGATGCAGCGTCAACGTATGCCAAACTCTCCCCAAAATACATGCCGGTAGGCTCCAGCAGCCAACACCAGCTAACTGTCACGTGACACTATCTAAGCTTCAACTGTCCAATGGCTGGGAAGGACGCGTAATTTTCGTCTGCACCCTCTCTAAACCAATCTTTCAACGGCGTCGTTTTAGTTTCATTTCCAGCAGTCAGAGCCGAATTGCTGTCTGGTGGTAGAAGCCATCGAACCAGGAGGAGGGCGTGCAATGAACCAGATCGCTCCCTTGGCCCACCTGTCAATAAGTAATGCTGCTTTTATACCAGCTATCCTCACGTAGCAACGTTATTTCCCAGACGGCTTGTTATGGATTTCGAGCCATTTCATGTTTCAGCCATATATAGAAGCTGGCTTTGTCCACTGCCTCCTTTATCCGCCTTATTACTTTTCTAAGCTCTGAGCTCGAAAATGCAAACCTTCTTTTAAATAGTGTCGCTATTTTTCTTTCAATGAAGCATCTTGACCCCACTGCCCGGGGTCTTCGCGCTCTTCGATTAATCTCTCATACATCCCTCCGTTGCTCTGCATTAGCGATGTTCTCTTCCCATGGCACTGTCTGCTGTAACAAGATTCTTATTTTCCTATCCGTGTTTCATAGGGTTAAGTCTGGTCTTATTGTCGTTTTTATGAGTGGAAATATTAACAGTCTTTCCTATTCCGCGGCCAGCTTCCAGTATCCCTTCCATCTTTCGGCTGTCTCGTATACTTTCTTGAAGGCTTGGTCTTATGTCCTTTTCCCTCCTTCTGGAAGTATATCCTTCCGCGCTTTTCCACTTTTGGTACTATCCTCTGTAAACTAACAAGCATTTACATACATGTGCAGGTGTACAAAGAGAGGGGGAGAGAGAGAGAGAGAGAGAGAGAGAGAGAGAGAGAGAGAGAGAGAGAGAGACAGAAATGAGTATGTACTTCCGTAATATATATGCACAAGTATGTGTTTCTTCATACATTCATGTGTAATGTAATATATGTATATGTATACACCTATATATTTTTGTACCTGGGTGAATGTATGTCTCTGTGTGTACATGCATGCGAACACATGCTTCTACGTGTGTATTTTTGTGCCGTCAATCTGTCATTGCATTTCTAAGAAAGTTGCATCTAATAGAGAACAAAGTGAAAACACTGGAAAAAAAAACAAATATTATGTAATGAATTGCATTAGCTTACAACTGTTTCTGCTATAAGATGTGGTGGACTCTTAGTGAGTACCAGGGTAAAATCATATAACTTCATCAGAGCCTTGAATATGAAGTGCACTCATTTAGGAAAGTTACATTTTCAGAAGATACAGGCGTTATAATTGAGAACGTTTATGTTGACGGCTATGGGAAAATACAATTCCATGTTAAAAAGAAAAGTATGCCAATATGTGCAAATGCTTAATATAGAATTGAAAGTGAGATATACGCATGCATTTGGTCATTTACATATCCGCTAGAAAATATTGCGGACGGGGAATGAAATGTGAGCTCTGTATCACTGAAAATTTAGCTATCGTAGAGCCAACAGATAACACCTTAAAAGCAGTTCTCCATACTCTACCAACATGCCAAAGACCAGCATGGAGGCAACTTGGGTGAACTTGACATCCGCATCTTATCCAAGCACCCAAAAGACCCAA
Source organism: Octopus bimaculoides (assembly GCF_046866305.1). Classification (NCBI taxonomy): domain Eukaryota; kingdom Metazoa; phylum Mollusca; class Cephalopoda; order Octopoda; family Octopodidae; genus Octopus; species Octopus bimaculoides. The sequence goes on along the minus strand of NC_142949.1, from coordinate 19,455,602 downwards.
CTCTAAGACAAATACGGGAGTACGTTCTTATAAATGAAACTTCCCCAATACTAAATAGGAAACATACGTAGATATCATACCCCCATACCCACATTTTACACAGGTAAAGTAGAACAGTTGATTTGCTTTTATGCAAATAAAGGTATATATGTCTGTGAGTGTGGGTGTGTGCGTGTGTGTGTGCGCGTGTGTGTGTGTGTGCATGCCAATGTATGTATGGGTAGGTACATAGGGTACACAATTGTCCACACATATGAAGATGTGCACCCATGCATGCAAACATGGTACATAACAGCAGAGTACACCCGCGCACACTCACTCAGACATGCACACACAAGGAGACAGAGGTACATACATACATATACACACACGCACACACATACATAAAAAAAGAAACACACACACACAAACGCAGAATACATACATACATGCAAACACACACATACATGCATATATACATACACACACATACATACATACATACATATTCACACACACACAGATACATACACACATGCACACATACACACATACATACATACACACACACTGAGACACACATGCGCAAAAAAAAAAAAGCAAAAATAGAACGCAACGTGAATAACGGACAGAGTCAAGACTATTGAAAAGGTTGCAAGACGCAACGAAAATTTTAGGAAAATATAAATAATAAGTGGAAATTTCAACGGTGTGTGTGTTAAATTATAAGACACGATAAGAAAAGGACTCTCCCCAGACACAACAGAATATGCTTCAACACACGAAATCACATAAAATATCTTGCAAACCAAATCCAAAAGCGAAATATATATATGTATATATATATATATATATATATATATATATATATATATATATATATATATATATATATATATATATATATATATATATATATATATATATATATATATATATAAATATATATATATATATATAAATATATATAAATATATAAATATATATATATATAAATATATATATATATATAAATATATATATATATATATATATATATATATATATATTATTATGTATGTGTGTGTGTGTGTGTGTGTGTGTGTGTGTGTATGTATGTATGTATATATATATATATATATATATATATATATATATATATATATATATACATACATACATACATACATACATACACACACACACACACACACACACACACATACATAATAATATATATATATATATATATATATATATATATATATATATATATATATATGAGAGAATTTGGTATCCAGAAGACCCAAAAGGCAGGTAAGTCTATGTAAGTGCTACGGGTTCTTTTTCCACCGAAACAGCTGTATGACCACCTTTCTCTTTATAAATATCCTAGAAATATCCCGTGCCTTTGCCTTAATATCATATTTCATTTAACTCACACACACACACACACACACACACACACACACACACACACAAAAACATGTACACACACACATGTACACACATACACATAAACACGCGAACACACATATACAGAAATGCACACATATATATGTCCAGTCTCACTTGGGAGCTACTGGTAACATCTAACCAGGTGCAATGGCTGAATGGACGGGTCATCGGCGACTAAACTGGCAACTCCATCGAGCCTGCTTGATGAGGAGGGTGATTGTTGGACACCGTGAAGGACGAAAAATAAGACTTCTTTAAGGGCGGAAGTGTTCATGAACAGTCAGCGGCCATTCAGCAATGTGTGTACATGTGCAAGTACGCCTGCATATATGCGCTGGGACGTGGAAATACCTGGGTTAGTGTCCAGGCACGCTGTTGGCCAACTGTGAGTTGGAGGCCCTTCTATTGGTGTCACAGTCCCTATCTAGGGGAGGGAAACTGTGAGAGAAAACCTGCGACACAGACAATATTCGACGATGTACATTAGTTCTTCTCTTCTAGTTTATATTGTCCATGTTCAGAGAGTGGGATTGGATTTGTGCAAATCATCTATCCGCTACAAAAAATGATCATGCGTAGATGCGTAGGCATAAAATAATGGCTCGTCGTAGCCTTCCGATATGTCAGAGTTTTTACCCTTTATGGCAATACTCGAGCACGCGGTTGCAGCTCTCTTAATATATGTATTTAGTAGTACACTTTTA
>NC_142949.1:19443482-19448482 GCF_046866305.1 Octopus bimaculoides | reverse complement strand
TCACTCCATTCATATACTGCACGTATAAGTGTTTCAGTAGATGCATGCAAATATTTACACATTTTGTACATATGAAATTATTAACGTAATAAATAAGGACATATTCTTTTTAGAAAGTAAATGTGTCCATTGAGTTAAGACTCATCACTATCATTCTACTAAGAGTGAATACACAAAAAATGGGTCAGACAAAACAGACAAAGTTAGAGCAACAGGATTAGAATCATTGGGATTTGGATTTCCTGCGGTGTTCCCGATCTGATTGATCACGATAGTGTCCAGCAGTAGCCAGCTAGTATACTGCTATTCCAGAAGGCTTGGTACCGTTTCTCCATAGCACTAATATTCTGGTGAAAATTTTCACCATCTTCATCCTGCTCCAAGTTTATCTGCGAAGAACTCAATTGAGAGTCGAAGAAGTGTACTTTCAGTGACATGTGACAACCCATTGCTGAGTAACATTTCAGAAGATTGTTGATGCCATATCCTTGTAGTCCATTGCCTTCTTGTTACCCAAGAAATTCTCACAGATCCAATTGAAAGCATTCCAGGCAGGAAGTTCCAGTTCGTCCCGTTTTGTCTCGAAGTTGACATCTTTGAGTACTTCTCTAATTTGGGGACCGACCAGGATACCCTCTTTCAACTTCACCTGTATGATTTTAGGAAACATTTCTACAATATACTCAAACATTCTGGCATTTCTTTTCTGTAGTGTTTTTACAAACTGTTTCATCAGAATAAGATTAATGAGCAACTGCGGCAATAGGACATTGCATGGATCTCCAAGAGGTGTATTGTTGACGCTAGACTGTCCTGGTTGGTATGATGTTCTTGTCTGCCAGTTTGATTCCGAATAATGTCTGTATTTTATGAAACCTGACATTCCAATGACTTTTAAATCACCACATATTTTCATGAGTAACCTTCATAGGCAATGACATGAAGTAAAAGTTCCATATTCCCATGTGATTCATGAAGATGGACGGAGTGGGCAATAGGAATGGAGGGCTTCAGGTTACCATTATGGAGAAGTAAAGCTTTTAAATTTCGCTTTGAAGCTTTAATACCACTCTGCAGGATCATGATTTTGTGATTAACATTCGAAAATCTACCGATGATACTGCGAAAGCAATGCGGGCTTTCCACAGAAAAACATGTTTATAGAACCACATTTCTCTGCCGAAAATAAGTTATACGAACACCGTGCTCTAGCGGATACTTCTCAATCAGTCTTTATGACAAGAGTTCTGCTTTATCTTTTGAGAAGGATAGGTTTCTGACAATGTCATTCAGTTCAGCTTTGAAAATCATTGAGGTTCAAAGCTATCGTCATCAGCTACGTAATCTTGCTCAGCAGCACTATCGTGATAGTCATCAACATCATCTAATGTCGCAATACCATAATCTGGTGGAACTGGAATTGGCAGACTTCTACTCTGAGGCACAGGTCTCATTGTAGAATCCAAACTGGGATACACAATTTTCTGCTTATTCCTCATAGAAAATCCTGTGACATTTACTTTGCAACTTACCATTAAAATGGTATTTCGGCTCCCTCCATATAATTGGAATAGCAAAAGGCATGGACTTATTATTATTGAACCAGTCACCTAAGCCATTTGAGCAATCTGAGCAGATAAAATGTGAGACCCATAACTTGTATTGATCTCCAAGAGGACAGTAAAGTATAGCTTATAAATCTTCTTGGTATCTGGTGTTATATCTGGTGTTATTGTAGGGCTTTGACGGTTTATCCACAGTCTTGACGTTGTTAACACGATAAAACAAATAAGGAAAGAGATACAAACGGTTATACTTATACTGAATTTGAGATGATGAAATATTTCATCAGACCAATTATAACTATACAATCTGTGATGTTGAAATACTCATTTCATCAAACAAAACTTGACTGGTTAATTTAATATGATGAAATATTGCATCTAAACTATGCAGCAATGAATAATGTAGTTTATTTTAAAGGTATGTTTCCATGATTAAATGAAATACATGCATACACATCATTATTGGAATTTCTATATAATGCAAGAGCTAAAACTAAAATACTTTCTAATCTTGAAAATTGTACTTGATGTCAAAAAAACAAAAAAAAACAAAACTGATTGTATATTTGAAATCAACATTAAAAACGATATATGCTTGATGATAAATACTTGTTGACCAAACGCTATCGCCAGCAAGAATCCTGTAACATTTCTTGGTGATTCAGCTTGTCGAGACGTCACATCTATTCTACATCTACAATTATCATTCTGGTGATACGAAAATATAATTTACAAACAGGAATATACTGTACATCTAAATATTCAGTTGATGAGGAATGTGGCAGGTAAGATAATGATTATCATGGATACTGTTGACAGTTATATTTTCTGCGTACAATAATTATACTCCGAACTATTCTTATTCAAGAAACTAATCTCTCCAGCACAAACTGCTATATGTACAACAATAAATTTGTTTAATTAGAAGCGACGAGTACTGGACTGCAGCAGTCAGTCGTTTATGAATCGTATGACAATAGTTCAGCCAATGAAATTTGATCACACGTATTCTTCTCTTTGAAATCTTACATGTCGTTTCATTTCATTCGCTGTTTCCGACAGAAATGAGTTTCTCTGTAATTTTAGTGGAGCATTTTAGAGATAAATCATTGGAAACAGTCAGAATGTTGTTGTGATGGCAGATACAAACCAGCATTAACCTCAATGATATGTAATATTTCAAATGAATAATTTATGTCTTTATAAGTAGAATAATTCGGCAGCTGTTTCAAAAGGAAACATCAAATGGATCATATAACTTTCTCAAACCATAGGCCTATAAGGCAGGTTTTCTAGGTTCTGTGGTGATTATAAAATCTAAAATACATTCCAAGGAGACCCCCATTTAATAAGATATGAATGAAAAAATAATGTTCTGTATATATTGAATATTCCACAGCCATTATTCGAAATTGCCAAATTAGGGAAGGAATTTTTACAAATACTCATTAGTTTCTTAGTGATATTGGATCTTGTTTATAATACACCTGCACGGAAATGATCTAATAATATCGATACTGTCCGGAGAGGCCACTTCACTTACCAAACATCACACTTTCACACTTATTTGTACTTTGGTTTTTAATTTCTTATTGATAGTAATTTTGAGATATCTCATTTGATGTGCATGATAAAAACTCCACAATAAACTGATAGATCTTCATGATGATGTAATTTAACTTAATTAAAAATTATTCAAAATTATTAGTGAATGTGAAAACTACTTAGCAGTCTATTTAAAAAGTTAAGGGGCTGGGAAAACAGTTAATGGGACCAAATTATCTGTGCAACTCTGTGAATCAGAGGAGATAAACTGTCTCAATGACACGGTGTATTTCTTTTGACGCGAATCATAACACTAATACAGCGATCGATGATGTGTTCGTTAACTTTTGGCACTACTCACAAATGCTATAAAAAGTAATTTATTGAATATACTGACGAAATGCTTTTATCGTATCCAGAGTGAAATATATTTATTGCCAGTTAATATGTTGAAAACTAAGACTGGCCTCAACATAATGACTCTGTTTCGCCTAACGATCGCTGTACAAATAAAGAGAGACAGAAAAGAAACAAGAAACTAATAAATAAAAAGAATCAATTTGTAAAAAGCTGCAAAATGTGGCACTGGAAAATGACGGCAAATAATTTTGGAGAAATCATTTATTTCTAGAATAAGCAATTTAGATGCGAAGAAGGTCAGTGGAATTTGATTAACGAGCAATTTCAGTAACCGCGGCGTTGCTGGCTTAAAGGTTGAAGTAATTAGTTGATTGACTTAGTGCGGCAACGTTTAATAGAAGAACTATTAGAATGCCAACCAAATGTGACATTCATGCTTTGAAGAGGCAAATGGCAATCTGGCAGAAAACCTGAGAGATCAAAAATCCAAACGTTTCAACAAACCTTTCAAAATAACTTACTTTAATTCAGGTTTAATAAAGAAATAGTTTACAATGTGTTTTATTGATTTCTAGTTTTTAACCATAACAATATTTGAAATACTAATTTCATGAGGCATTCTCTTTAAACGCTTGATATTAAACTTTACAAACAATTTCTCTGTTGTAGGCTAGTATGTTTAGCCTAGCACCCTAGAAGTTAGGACGTCTCGCGTCTTGTATATTTGATTACCAAGGAAAGCTACAGACCTGAAAAAGAGAAACGGCAACGTTAGATCTGCCAACTTCTACCCGGGTCACTACAGCAAACATCTGCTTATCAAGTACAACATTGTCTGGTCGCGTGTTTCATTCAAGGAACGTATTTCTTGGTCACCAACAAAACTGCCATAAGTTACACAGGGAAAAAAGAATATATACACCAAATTTGTAATTGTTGACGGCGAAGAGCGTATGTATATATATATATATATATATATATATATATATATATATATATATATATATATATATATATAGAGAGAGAGAGAGAGAGAGAGAGAGATGTGTGTGTGTGTATGTATGTATGTATATATATATATATATATATATATATATATATATATATATATATATATATATATATATATATATATATATATGTATATATATATATGTATATATATATATATATATATATATATATATATATATATATGCGAGTAAAAATAAATACAAAAAAGGTGGGGTTTTTTTGTATGATTGTGTATAGAGGAATATATTATTTTGCTTAAAAGAGTTCCAACACTGTCTGTTTTTTATGTTTTATTTATATTCCTGCAGAACTAATGTGGGGTATAGAATATGGAATATACAATATATAATATGATATACAATATACAAAATAAAATAAAATAAAAATGGATGGCACCATGAAAGAAAGTATTGAATGTAGATGAAATATTGAGTGTTCAATATAAAGGATCAAATATATAAATATATAAATATAAATATATATATATAAAGGCGACTCGAGTTTCAGGGCTATTTC
>NC_142949.1:19398482-19438482 GCF_046866305.1 Octopus bimaculoides | reverse complement strand
TTTATCTTAGGTCTTTGCTGACGTTAACATTTATTTGTCTATGTGTATGTATCCCATAATCTCATAGGATGGTAACATTGTCCCGCTCAGAGACTGGCTCTGCATGGTTCTTATACCAGTTCTTACGATGTGGTATATCACAGCGACAGCATATGCTCTACTGCAAGTATTGGTCAACTCGATAATGCCTGATTATATATCCTGCAAGGGCAAGGATTGTGCAACCGGCAACCAGATGGTTAATAGTCTCAAGTTTGTCATTGGAGACACTACACTTTGTGTCTACCTTATTGTGTGTGATATTATCTTGATAGTTCCTGGTGAGGACCCTCTGATTTGAAGCTGCTAGGATAAATCTTTCTGCCTCGGCTTTCAAACAAACACTTTGCAGCCACAGGTGGGCTCTTCTCATAATTACATCAGCATCCCCTGATTTTGAGGGTATTGCCAATGCAATGGTTTCTTCTTGCTATAATGTCTCGACATTTCCTTCAAACTATATTCTTTGGATTTTGTCCTGCATAAGTTTGCTGTCTTAGTGTGTCCTGATTATTAATCATTATGTCAGGAAGTTTAAGCTCTTGCCTGTATTGATATATCTCATTTCAGACTGAGTGCTGTTACATTGTTTGAGTTGCCTTACCAGCTCTATCATTATTATCATTATTATGATTTCTATTTTATTTTTATTACCTTTTATATTATTATTATTATTATTATTATTATTATTATTATTATTATTATTATTATTAATATTATTATTTTCATAATAATCTTCTTTCAATTTTGTTTCCCCTTCTAGCCGAGTGTCTTCCTCACACTCAGGGCAGAGAAACGCATTGTATACATTGGGAGGCCATTAAAATAAAAACACCAGATTGGATTGTTCATTTACTAAGTCATGTGATAGAGAAAAATGGGAAGAAAGAGAGAGAGAGAGAGCAAAAGGACAAAATAAGATCAAAAAATAAACAAAGAAAATTAAAGAGAATAAAAGAAAAGAAAATTTCCGGTAACAATGCTCTTATCAACCTGTGTGACGTACCGGTTAAGACAAGCTTTTGCCCTTCCTGCATGGATGGTAAACCAGGGATCATACTTAAAAAAATTTCAGTTTCTTTCTTTGATCATTCCAAGTACTTCTACAATCACTGGTATTACAACCGTATTGAGATGCTTCATCTTTTCGATTTCGATTAGCAAATCTTTATATTTTCTGAGCTTATCAATTTTTTTTGCCGAGATATTATGGTCACAGAGCTTGCTCATGTCAATCAATAAACAGGCTTTATTATTTTGGCCTTTCACAACAACATCTGGTTTATTTCATTTTGATGGTCAGATGCATGCCATCAAAGTGACACTAGGGGTACATATGTACGAGTCCCATTATACCCATCATGATGACCCGGCTGATAAGGGTACACCAGGCGCATGTATCAAGACCATATCTGCGTGATATGGTGATTTTATGCCAAGAGAAGCAGCGCATGATTTTGCACGTGGGGCCCAGTTAGAAATTTCTTCAAATCGAGTAGCCCATACCTGTCAAAAGTTTCCTGAATAAGGTTTGTTTAAGGATCATGAATAAAGCACCCATGATTCCAGAGGTGAATTATTCAAACTTCAAAGCATTTCTCTTAACACATGGCTATGATGCTCTCCCAATATATCTGCTCATGATCAGAGATGCACATAGTGTCAACTACTGTGTCCCTTAGTGTCAACTAAGGGACATGCTGAACTGATTACGGTCAAACAACTGACGAGCAAATCTGTGGTATTGAGTAGAATATTTGCTGTAGCCCATTTTTTTAGAACAAGACAGAACAATGTACATGATAACACTTCCGGTCAGTTAAGATCAAAAGCCGTGTTATTCATTGCCTGCTTATTGTTATTGTTATCATATTTAATACTAATAGAATTGTCTTTATTAATATCATTAGGAATGATGACAGTATTGTTACTATTATCATTTCCATCGCATTGTTTGTATTGTTGCTGTCGTTGTTGTTATTGCTCTTAATCATCATAATTGTTTCCCTCGTTGTTATTTTTTTATTTACTTTATTATTAGTTCTACACCGAAATAATTTTTCAACTTTTCCATTGTAATTTCAGACTGGTGTTTATAGGATCATCCGTTATGGTCCACATTACCCCCGCTTCTTCCTTCCGGCTATTCGTTTGCGCTCTCTCTTTAAAATTCTTCTTCTTCTTCTTCTTCTTCTTCTTCTTCTTCTTCTTTTTCTTCTTCTTCTTCTTCTTCTTCTTCTTCTTCTTCTTCTTCTTCTTCTTCTTCTTCTTCTTCTTCTTCTTCTTCTTCTTCTCATAATCGTCATTATTATTATTTTGGCTTGTGGATAGCGCGTTACTACCTGTGACCTTATATATCCATACATTTTCAACAGTCTTTCAAGGGCTTGGGACCCACCTGATTATTCCAGCTGTCCCTAATAGAAAACACTCTGTAAGAGCTCTGACGGGTATTCCATTTCAACCGCCTCCAGGCTATTTGTCTATATAGTGCTTTACTGTTCCAAATGTACCAATTTTTATAGTCATGAACTTTACTGTTTGCATGTTCCAAATTCTTCCAATTATTATTATTATTATTATTATTATTATTATTATTATTATTATTATTATTATTATTGAATGAATGAATGAGCAGCGCATGCCATCAAAGTGACACTGGGGTAAAATATACGAAGCCCATTATACCCATCATGACTACCCGTCTGATAAGTGTACACCAGGCACAGGAATCACAACCATGTGTGCGCCAAATGGTGATCTCATATCAAGTAAACAGCGCAGAGGCACATGTTTTACTACTCCTGCTTCAAGAACCCTGTGAAAAATTCTTGCAGTTCCAAACAATGCTGATTTTTATAGGTGTTCTACCTTCACACTTGCAGCGGTCTTTTTCAGCCATGATGGTAGTTGAGTGATTATAATTATAATTATCATTATTATTATTGTTGTTAATAATAATAATGATAATAATAATAATAATAATAATAATAATAATAATAATAATAATAATATAAAAATAAAACTACTGAACAATAATAATAATAATAATAATAATTTTCGAGAATCATCCAGAGTATTGGAGTGGGCTGAAGCAGTGCTGTTTTCTGAAATTGCTCCACCTTTATTGCAGCCCCTATTTGTTCCATGTACTTCACAAGATTTTTACTCACATTTTCCAGGGCTCCGAAAATTAGTGGTACTACTACCACATGTTTCAGCGACCACAGCTGCTTAATATCTTTCGACTTTTCTTTCTTCCTTATCGCATACGTTGTTGTCAGCCGGGCATGCTATATCTATGATCCTGCATTGGGTGCTTTCTTTCTCAATTAACACTATATCTGGTTTCCTATTCTCTATGTCATAGCTGCACTGAATTATAAAAATCCAATAGGTTCTTTGCATTGTCATAAAACCTTCGAGTTTATGTTCGTACCACTTTTTTACTCTGTCAAATCCATACTTGTTGCACACTGTCCAATGGACAATCCTTGCTATATTGTCTTGACGTCTCTTATATTATTTCTGAGCTAGTGGCGTACATTGACTGGTAATATGCCATACGGTTTCACCATTTTGTCCACAAATTCTGCATTTATCACTTTCTGATACGTTGTCTTTTCTGTATTTGCTCCAATTGGTTTTTAATGCTTGCACTTGAGCAGCACTGATAAGAACCTCCGTTTCCGGTTTTAAATCATCTTTTTTCACCCATAGCCATCTTCTTTTTCAAACTGTCTTATCTTCAACATCCCTATGAAATTGTCCATGCATTCTCTTCCTTATCCGCCTATTTTCATTTTTATTCCTTCTCAAGTCCTTGTACAGTGCTTTATCTTTGCAATCTTCCATCCTACAAAAGCCTGACCTTCTTACTTTCAATAATATATTGTTTTCTTCTGCTGTAATGCTGTGTTCGCATGAATTCAGTCCGCTTTCCTCTTTTTTCTTGGTATATACAGTCTGTCTGTGTCACTTTTTGGGTTGAGTATCCCGTATCTAGTCAGCAACTTTCTTGTGCGTCAGTCTAAGCTGTGTAGGTCGTCCACTGTTCATGTGATTACCCCTGCTCCATATCTACGTAGTGAAAGCGCACTGGTATTGATAGCCTCAATCTTATTCCATCCGTTTCATTGTTACGATTATTATTATTATTATTATTATTATTATTATTATTATTATTATTATTATTATGATTATTATTATTATTATCATTATTATTCATGTTTTACTTCTCCCGTATTCTCCTTTCATTCCTATTGCTTTTTCATTCACTATCCATACTTTTATCGATATTGGCATTGATGGTATATTGATGGTATATTTGCCCTGTTCATATCAAAGTCTGCTTATATTTTCATGTTTATTTACTACTTGTGTCCTCCCGACATAAGCAAAGCTCAAGGTCAGGCAGCGGCACAACTTAAAAGCGAATCTTTAATGCACGTCTACGGTAAGTGTCACTCTAAATTTTAAAACTGGATATACTACGTCAATTTTTCCCTCGGACATTTTGCATGAACTGAACAGAGTTCATACAGATATAACACTAAATGATCATTAAAGATCTATTAAAGCCTTCTTTTGACTTCTTAGTCATATATATATATGTATGTAAGTATGTTTGTATGTATGTAAGTATGTATGTATGTATCTATGTATATATATATAGATAGATAAAACAATGTTTTATACACAGCTAAGAGCCATACTTAGAAAAATCCCCAATTCTGATAAAGTCATTCTACTGGGAGATTTTAATGCCAGAGTTGGAACAGACTGGCAAACATGGAACTCTCTAGGACGTTTTGGAGTAGGGAAAATGAATAACAATGGTCTCATGCTGTTAGAGCTTTCTGATGAACCTGGACTTTACATCACAAGCACTCATTTTATGCACAAAGGTGATCACACAACAACATGGATGCATCCAAGGTCCAAAGTTTGGAACTTGCTGGATTATGTCATCAACCGCAAGCGCGACATTTATGACATTTGTAATGTCAAGTCCTTCCATGGATCAGAATGCTGGACAGACCACAGTCTGGTGCGAGCAAATTTCCGAATGGTAATTAGAGTAAAAGAGAGAAGAGGACCAGTCAGTATTCCTCGCCGTCTAAATGTCCACAAGGTATATGATGTTGTGGTTAGGAAAGAACTTCAGACTCGCTTGTCCAGTATTGAAACTGCTGCAGCATTGGAGGACTTTCGAGACCACGTTCTACAATGTGCAGCCGAAACGCTGGAATATGTAACTGCCAGACGCAGAGACTGATTTGACGAGAATGATGTTGAAGTTCAGCAATTATTGGTGGTAAAGCGCCATGTTCGCAGTGTATTGCTACACAGAGAACTGTCTACTGTGCAGCGAAGTCTAGCACTTGCCCACTATAACAGTGTAAAATCTCTATTGCAGCGATCTCTCAGGAAGATGCAGAACACTTAGTGGGAGGATCTTGCTCGTGATGTTCAGCCTGCTGCTGATGCAAATGACAGCAAGAAGCTTTACCATCTTATGAAGCGAGCCTATAGACATAAGAGCTCCACATCAGCTCCTTTGCTTTCCAAGGAGTCTTCCACCCTGTTTACTAAATCAACAGAAATCACAGGTCGCTGGATCGAACACTTCTCTGAACTCCTAAACCATGAATCAGTTGTGGATGAAACAGTGATTGATACTATGCAACAAAGACCTATCATTGGCTTCTTAGACTCTTCGCCCTCAATAGATGAAGTAATGACAACAATAAGTAAATTGAATCTTTGTAGGGCACCTGGAAAGGATGGAATTTGTGCTGAGGTCTTGCGATTTGGTGGTAATTACATCACACAGTCTCTTCATGAACATATTAGTGCAGTCTTGAGGGATGGTGCAATCCCTAAGGACTGGAAGGATGCAATTATTCTTCCCCTATATAAAGGAAAAGGAGACAGAACAATGTGTAGTAACTACAGAGGTATTGCTCTATTATCAGCTGCTGGCAAGGTTCTGGCAAATATTCTTCTTACCCGTCTGAATGGCTGTCTCGTAAATGATGTCCTATCTGAATCTCAATGTGGCTCCCGATCTCGTAGAGGGACAATGGATATGATTTTCACAGCAAGACAGATGCTGGAGAAGTGCTATGAGCAGAATATGGATGTTGTCCAGATATTCATTGATTTAACAAAGGCCTTTGATACTGTAAATAGGGCCTTTCTGTAGAAAATACTTGGCAAACTTGGATGTCCGCATCACTTTATATCTATAATTAAATCATTTCATGATGGGATGGAGGCTTGAGTCCCTGTTGGTGATGGCATGGCGGGACCCATTCCTGTAGAGAATGGTGTCAAGCAGGGTGACATCCTTGCCCCAACTTTCTTTTCTTCGTGCTTTGCTGTTGCTTTTACTCATGCTATTACTAAGCTTAGCTCTCTGGGAATATATGTCATATATCTTCTGGTCGCCTCTTTAATCTTCGCCGATTTGCTGCCTATTCAAAGGTTCTCCAGTCTATTATTCGTGACCTCCTTTATGCAGATGACTGTGACTTAGTCACTCATACAGTGGATGACATGCGAATACTCATGAATTGGATTTCTGCTTCTTGCAAGGCATTTGGACTTGGCATTAGCCTCGACAAGACTGTTGTAAAGTTCCAGCCTGCACCAGGAAATCCATATGTGAAACCAGCTATCTTGGTTGAAGGAACAATTCTGAAGGTAGTAGACAAGTTTGTCTACCTGGGCAGCAAACTCAGCCGTTCTTGCTCCCTGAATGAGGAAATATGTTTCAGATTGCAGAGAGCAACTAATCCCTTCCGGTCTCTTCAGTCTCGTGTCTGATCCCAGCATGGCATATCAAGGCAAACAAAAGTTGCTGTGTACCGTGCATGTGTACTGACAGCGCTCCTCTACTCGTGTAAAACATGGACTCTGTACAAACGTCAGGTAAGGGTCCTTGAACGCTTTTATCAGAGATGTCTCAGGCACATTCTCAATATTGGGTGGACCTCAAAGATTCCAGACACACAGATCCTGAGGACAGCTGATATCTTGAGTATTGAGGCGATGGTGCACAAGCACCAGTTACGTTGGACTGGATACCTTATTATAATGAAGGATAGCAGGATTCCTAAGCAGATGCTCTATGGAGAACTTGTGAATAGAAGGAGACTCCGGCAGAAACCAATACTGCGCTTTAAGGACTGTATCAAGTCCTCATTAAAGGCATGTGATATGCAGGACACTGACTGGGAGAACAATGCCTCATCGCCACGGATGGAGGAAGCAGGTTAAAGAGGGGATCGACACTTTTGAGAGAGCACGTGTCCAGCATGAAGAACTTAAGCGAGCTTCGCGAAAGCGCACGGCTCATATAGTGAATGGGGAAAGCTTAATCTGCAATGTTTGCAGTCGTGTATGCTTATCAATAGCAGGGCTCATTAGCCACCAACGGAGCCGCAAATGCAAAATATAAGTTAGTCTTAGATCGCAGAATGTTCCTGGAGGTCGGCAATGGTCTTCCTCGGTCACGAGTGGATGGCCATCATATATATAAATATATATATATATATATATATATATATATATATATATATATATATATATATATATATATATATATATATATATATATATATATATGTGTACAGAGAGATAGAGAGATAGAGAGAATGGAAAAGTGTACAGTGAACTTGCTGTGAGGAGTGGAATATCCAATGCTTCGGATTCAATCCCACGTCATGGGGGAAGAGAAAAGGAGGAGATAAAAAGAAAAATGTTTACATCCCCTCAGCTTGAAAACCTGGCTGCAACTGATAAGTTTAGTTTGTATACGTACATCCAGATTGTGCAAAGTACAATGAATACCACAGTATTCGTAAGAGGCCATTCTGATATACAACATTAAATATTAATGATGATGGATTAAAACCATTGAGCTACATTAATTGTATCTGCAATTTAGCTTGGGATCACTGAATATTCAGAAACTGGCTCTTATGCTATGATATCCGGACATGCTTTAAGCCTTCTCGTCCCATCAGCTCATTTTTCACTTGAACCACAAACGTCTACCAAAGACGGAATCCATTGCAGTCATGAGTTGACATCATACTCTGCTCGAATTTTAATCCGTCTGTAAGCATCACCATGACGATGAAATACTGATAACCATTTGATCAATGTTAATTCATACCTGACTAATAACTGTACGGATGTAAATTAACACCCATCAGATCGATAATGGCTTTCCATGATTTCATTTTAAATTAACAAATCTGTTACCTTACGCTTGACAATATAGGTTCGTTTCAACAAGAAAATATACTGGTCGTTGTTTCATGTGAATGATATAATACCAAAAGGATTTCCAATTATCTGTTTTAGCAGACACATTACATATGTACGAGCTTATGCAGATGAACGCGTGTGAATCATTGAGCGTGCGAATAGATATACAAGTAGTAAAGAAATATTTATTGTGGTATATGTATTCTATATGTACAACATATATATATATATATATATATATATATATATATATATATATATATATATATATATATATATATATATATATATATATATACATATATATATATATATATATATATATATATATATATATATATATATATATATATATATATATAAGCATGCGTGTGTTTGTATGTGTGTGTGTGTTTTTAAACTATTATCTCTACACTAATGTTTCCAAAGTTTCTTACACTGTGAATTCAAAAAGCGTGTTCTTTTCTTTTTAATCTGAATGTCTCTTCATATATAGCTTACATGTTTGCCGTATTTATTTCAGTCGTAAGTGATTTTCCCAAGTTCATTGTTTTTTTAACTTGCAAGACTATATTTCGTTTGGACCCAGTAGAAATATCGCATAAATGAAGTTTTCATAAATTTACTAGAGAACAATATGAGTTACAAATCAAACTAATCGATACTGTTCTCTATTTTGCGTGGATGTTCAACTTTTAAGATAGTTTGAATTATTTACATTCTCTACAAATGCTCGAATTTCTGCGAAGTTTACTAGTATTATTTTATTTGCGTACCTGTACGACTTAACATCATACGATTAAGAGTCACTGATTAAACGCGTGATTTTTTGACAAAATCATGTCAACCGCATCCATTTGCTGGAAGTTAATGGAATTGTTAATGCCGAGAAATACACTACAAACTTGCTCCGTCATAAACTGATTCTGTTACTCATATTTTCTTTTCGTGTATTCACTGCTGTTCCACGATACTCCACATTCTTCATAAATCCCAGTAAAATATATGTACGAAATGTTAAGTAATTGATTCTCTCGGTTCTTTATTTTTTTTACTTAGCTGATACATGACTAATTTCAGCGTCACTATTCATATATCGGCAGTATTGTAACATTTATAAGCGTATATTTACTTCAGTCGCTGTGTATTGTTCTGCATTGGGTAAGATTGCAAAATTTAATCATCCTGCCAAAGTAAGCATTGTCTCACATCACATACCGGGGTTGAGATAAAGTTTTAGAAATTTCTGCAATTCCTAAAAGAATCATTTTATTTCGTTATAAATGCAGTCCATGTTAATAATGAGTATTTTTATGCAATTCTAGAATTTTGGAAATTTTTATGGATTAGTGAGAATTAATAGATGAATCAATATGTGTTCAATTATTGATATTTCACATCGATCCACCAGAAACGATTGTTTAAAACTCCTGTATATCTAAATTTTATAAAGACTATAATCTTTGTAGATTAGTGAGGGAATCTCTTTAATTACTCTGTTAATTATTAAGCATATAGTAATTTCTATTTTCTATCCCAGAAGCAAAATATTGAAATCAATGAACGAAATCAATTTAGATATCGTTCATAGATGACATTTGTGTAGAATGTTCCAAGACATAAAACTATAAAATTGGTCGCGATAATATTTCTATTTGAAACAAAGGCCACAGAAATTTATCGGTGCATTTCACATTTTTTTCCTACTGAAGGCTCTCCGGCAACTCATAACCAATAATCTAAGCTAGGCATTCATATGGAACACAATTTTTAGAAAGGCTGCTGGCTTCTTCCCATTTGGAATTAATTGCCGATTTGAAACAAAAAATCTTATTAACACTAGACATAGTTTAAAGGCATATCGTCCTTTATTAGAACTATAATGTATGTGAGTGAAATCGATAATTTGAAAATCCGATTTAACCGCAATAATAATAATGGTATTTCTTTCAATAACAATAGCAACAACAACAATTCAAGTAACAAAAGGTACATTTGTTCTTACGACTTGCACTTTTCAGTATATTTTCAATAAAATTTCAGTTTTGGTGAGATTATAGCACAACTGGAATACAAAAACGTGGCAAGCTGTTTTATATCCATAAATTATAGAAGTCTACTCAAACAGTTCATCGATTTCGTTTGCCATGAAAATAAACAACAGTAAAAAAAATGAAAATAACATCAGTAAATATGTCGGCCGAAGGATAAGAAAATAAATCAATTTTTTCATAGTAAATGGGTGAAGAGATCTGTGAAAGAATGTAACTAGATCTAATGAACAATGTGGTACACACATTATTATATTTAATGTTTTCTGTTCATTGATATAATGTATACACATTATATACGGGTGGGAGGCAGCATGTGTGTCCTACTAAGTGTTTGTCTGTCTGCCTTTATGCGCTTGTGTTTGAACAGTGTGTCGATTTGCATGTTTTGTTTTATATTTATTAAAACGTATATTTCTCTCTTCGATATTTTCATCTGTCAGATATTTCAATAAAGCCATTTAATTACGATACTAAGGTATGTAGGCAGATCGTGGAAAGAAGATTTTCATAATAATAGCTTCTGCTGGAAGCCTCAATAAAACGACGTTAGTAGTCTCCAGAAGAGAATTTCGCCCCTCCCCCCCACACACGTACACGTACATATGCGTTTATATGTCTGTGTGCGTATCTGTATGCATATGTATCTGTATATGTATATATGTAAGTATATATATGTATGTATGTATGTATGTATGTATATATATATATATATATATATATATATATATATATATATATATATATATATATATATATATATATATATATGCGTGTGTGTGTGTATTTATTTGTTTCTTACAAAAATCTATTTTTTGCATATATATTTTTATATATAGTACTATTTATATATGTATATATATATATATATATATATATATATATATATATATATGTTTGCGTGTATGCGGCCGTGTGTGTGTCGTTTTGCGTGTGTGTGCGCTTACTTGCATTTATGCATGCTTATGAATGCGCGTATTTTTAAGGGTGGAGTGTTTTTCATATCTTTTGGATGTCTCAATAGAACTTTAAATTGATTTTGTTCTCTCAGTTTGAAGAGGTTTCACCAAAAATAAAATGAAATATAGTAACTAAATGTTCTTTCTAAACACACACACACACACACACCAACGTATATACACAAAGACACATACACCCACCTAATCAGACACACACATAGACACATGCACGCGTCCACACCCAACGAACGCATGCTCACAAATATAAAACAGTTACGAATAAGCAATATAAAATAATTTCAAGTAGCTTCTTGGAGGAAGATCGAAGAGACTGGTAATTATTGAACTAAAGTGATTATTTGACTTGCACCAGCTTTCATGGAAAGAAATGAAGTTGAAGAAAGAGGACGCATCGAACACACTGAGGAACAAACAAAGAAATCAATACAAAAATAAATAACTATCAACAATTAAATAAAATATATCGACATAAAGAAGAAGAAAAGTTGGTTTTAATGTATGCAGAAATAAATGATAGAAAGAATGAAAAGAGAAAACCAAAATGAAGGAGGGAAAGAATTGAAGGAGTCTCGAAGAATTCTTTCTTTGGAGATTAGCATTTTTACTTCTACATTTATTGACAGATACTGGTTTACTTAAACTGTCGACTGAAATTTCTACATTCAATTCGATGATTTTAATGAGTACCTATTCATTTTTCAATCATTTCCGTTTTACTTTCTCTTTCTGGTTCTTGTCCTTTTGCGTTCAAATTCCGCTGAAGAGAACTTTCACTCACTTCCTCGCCGATTCGATAGGAAAAAGGACTAGTCAAATATTAATTCAATATTATCGACTAATTCTCTGCACGTAAAACTATTGGCCTTCTTGCTAAGACAGACATGACAAATTCAAAGCGATGCAAAACCCTTAAAAGTATTCATTCTCATGGTGACGATAAGAAAGCAGCACCACAGTATTACTGGATTCACTACAACATCCAATAGCAAAACCATTATATCAGGGGACTGAAACATAGGTTGTGAAAAAGGCTTCGTACCAACAAAATACAGAAACGACGCCTCGTAATACACAGCTTGAATTACCCATCATATAATTCTTCCGATACAAAAGATATTTAAAAATGTGTCTTCCATGGAAAACAAAAGAGAAAATCGGCAGCGAAGCAAATCAAGCGAATAGAATCTCAAACCTAATAGATTTCGCAATGCCAATACGCAACGGAATAAATAATGACGTGTGTGAACATGCAAACCATTCAAAAGGCGAAAAGAATAAAAAATAACCGTAAAAAGGACAGCAACAACAATAAACACCAAAGTACAAATAGCAATCGACCACATTCCTCTTTTCCGACTATTTCTATTCAAGACAGCTTTTGCATTATATGTGTGCTTTGAGATTCATTCTTCTAATTATTGAATTTGTTGCAATTGGAATTCACTTAGATATTCCTTTGCCTGTTTTGCTACTGAGTAAGATGCTTTCTTGCTTTCATGTTTTGAGACAACTTTTAGCATCCAGTCTTCAGAGTTTTTCAGTTAGGTGTCTAGGCCAATTGTGGCTACCTTCATTGTTAATGCCAGCTGTAGAAGTCCACGGGCTTCCTCTTTTCTCGGCAGATAAAGACGTTCTATATCTGCGTTAGGGTGGTGCATTCTATGCATTGTCAACAGTTTTCGTATTTTTCTGTCAACATTACATATTTCAGTAATTGACCAGTTAACGATGTTGAAACTGTAAGTCACGACTGGTATGGCTAGAGCATTGATCGCTTCGATCCTGTTTCTTGCGTTTAGCTCTGTCTTCAGTATTGCTCTCACCCTGCGATAACATTCTCTTAAAGCCACCAGAAGAGATAAGGAAGAAATCAAACGAAAGGAGAGAAATGCTCGTCCAAATCAAGCCCGTTCGCCACGAACATTACCGTGCAGCCGATGTTATCGATTCTTCTCTGCAAGCATTGGTCTACAAATTCGTCGCCGCCATTACTACAAAAGAAGCGTTCAGCAAAGAAGAAACTAATTCCTGGATACGAAATGAAGCCGACGGTACGTAGTAGTAATAGTGACATGTATGCTTGTATAGAATAAAATGTATATGTCATATAAACATATATGTGTGTCGGTGTATATATACACACACACACACACATATATATATATGTAGATATACGTATGCATATGGACGGATGAATGTATATATGTATATATGTCTCTCTGGTAGCTGATGGCGTGATATATACACATTTTCATATAGTAAATATGTGCACCTCGCATCATATTTCAATCACTGCTCAGCAAATGTATCGGCTGCTACGAATATGTCTACAAATCGAGAATAACTGACGTAACAGTCGATTTATTTAATATGCAGTGGGGTTAGGTGTATATATTCCGGGAAATCTTCTCGCTTGGACAAACAAAAAGCTGTAAGAAATTATTAAATATGTTTACACATCCCTATCTACACATGGGTTTGTATGTATATACATACGTATATAAATATCTAATATACATATTTATAATATATATAATATATTATATATGCATATGTAAGAGTATTTGTACGTTATATATATATATTATATATCATATATCATATATATATATATATATACATATATATATATATATATATATATATATATATATATATATATATATATATATATATATATATTATATATATCACTATATATAGATATATATATATTAAATGTATCATATTCATTAATATATATATATATATATATATATATATATATATATATATATATATATATATATATATATATATATATATATATATATATATAATTGCAAGCGTACATACTTTTATACTTACAGACTCTCTCTCTCTCTCTCTCACACACATACACATACATATTTGTGGTGTGTATTAAAGAGATAGAATCAGAAATATCTATCGATAAATTATCGAAAATTGAAGCCGAATATGAATAGTTGTTTTTCGAATTGTATAAATATTAATATCACTAAAATTACATATATATTGTGATAAACATGAATCCAGGCATCGTGAATTGGTTTGCGCTCATGGTATATTATCAGGTTACTCACAAGTCGATTACACTGCTGTCCTATATATCTGCAGACGAAATCATAGTTACTGATTTCATATCACATAATTCGTTCCAAATATATTTTGCTACCAAAATAATGGTTTATTGATAATTCCATCAACCGGGATGAAACCACACAATTTTCTGTATACTTTCCGTACCAGCATGGTTTAATAGCCCCTCTTTTATTTCATTCGATTTTCTTCTTCTCGTTTATTGAGATTCGTGGCATAACCACGTTTATTTTTTGATAACACACACAAAAGGCATAAATGCGTACAAGTTCCCATGGAAGCTATGTGCGTATTTTGTTTTCTTCCTTTCACTTTATGGTTTTTGCTTATCCTATCGATCTCTTTCTTATAAGAGCATATCTATCTATCTATCTATCTATCTATCTATCTATCTGTCTATATATACATATATATGTACATATGTATAAACATACATATATATATATACATATGTATGTATATATATATATATATATATATATATATATATATATATATATATATATATATATATATATATATATATATATATATATATATATATATATATATATATATATATATATATATATATATATATATATATATATATATGTATATATATATATATATATGCGTACGTATGTATTTATCTGTGTATGTGTGTATTTATGTTCGTAGAACTTCATGGGCAAAATATTTACTACTTCAGAAAAACGAGGATAGTGGACAAACTCGCATTATTACAGAGAAAAAAAACAAACTAAAAAACATCTACGCTGACCAAATAATATAACACGAATTGTTGAGAAATCTACGTGGCTGGATTGATACTGACAACATTAATAACTGAGATGAAGAAGGTAACGTACCGTATCGGATCTGGAAGTGTTGATTCAGTCTTTCAGAAACTTCTCTTTAGACTGGTTTTCTATCTCATAACCATATAAATGTTATTACGCCTGTTTCTTTCGCAATATCAAATACGAAAGCAACTATGCTAGAAATACGGAAATTTTAACATAAAACCATCAGAACTGAATTCGATTTACTGATTATAGCAATGGTCCTCCTATATTGCTAGACTTACATTTATATTAGAAATTATTATTATTATTTCATATATGCACAAAAGATTAGACTGTTGGTAAAAGTTCCAACCATCAGGTTACAACCCCCATATACCAAAGATTGTTGATGGTTTTACCATAGCAGTTGTTTCCACATCCAGTTCTGTTTCGCATGTTAACTTTAGGCGTCACCGCCAGGTAGAAAAGGATTGGAGACAGCAAATTTCCTTGGAATATGCCTCTTCTAATGAGGATGGCTTTAGTTCTTATGATAGCCCCCTTATCTAGAACTGCGGCACTCTTTGCCATTTTTTCATGGAGCATTTTATATATTTTCTTGTTGGTTCTATCTTGCTCATTGTTAGAAATTCTAGGGTCCATGTGTGAGGAATACAGTGAAAATTCTTTCGATAATTGCTCCAAGCTTTTTTCTTTTTCTTTCGGCTGTCTTCAATTTCGTCTTTATTGATCAATAACGTATGTACACAACAATATAAGCCTTTGCGGCATTCTTTCTGCTTTTCTAGAAACGATTTTTTTCCCACAGATGTCTGCCCATTCTCTACAATATTATTGCAGTTAAAGCTTTCTTAGTTGGAAAGAGACCTGTTATGCGGTTGTAGCTTTATGGGTCTTTCGTTCTTGTAGATTAGGGTATTAGGATAGTTTTCCCTTCCTTGAGCCTAGAAGGTGTTGTCTCTGGATCTGCTAATTTCTAGGCCGACATCTTACGAATGTTTATAATTTAACCAGAAATTCAAGACCATGTCGTACTCGGGTACAATACAGTGAAAATAACAAACACAAACTACTGCACATACCCATGACACACAGAAGTGCGCTCGGTTGTCCAGTGAAAGCAAGTGATAGAAATAAGACAACTTAATAAAAATAAAAATAATAATAATAATAATAATAATAATAATAATAATAATAATAATAATAATAATAATAATAATAATATAAACAAAATAATAGGTATTAACGCTTTAGCTGTCCCAATTATAAGTTGCAACTACAATATCCTTAGCTGGACACTAAACGAACTATCTAAAATAGACAGGAAAACAAGAAAAATAATGACAGGATATAGGATGCACCACCCAAAATCTGACATAGAAAGGCTATATATACAACGTACAGAAGGTGATCGGGGTATTGTACAGCTGGAAAACAATTATAAAATAACCACCATAGGATTTTAAAAATACCTACTCCAGAAGCAAGGAAAACTAATACAAATAGCCACAAAACACGAGCAAACCAAAACACTATTTTCAGTATTTAAGGAAACTGACAAATACAAACACGAAAACATACTACCTAACAAATATGCTCGGTAGTGAAGTGAAAGCACGTTATAAAAATAAGACTACTGAATAATAATAATAATAATAATAATAATAATAATAATGATAATAATAACACTGCTTTCTACTAAAGTCACAATGGGCCTGAAATTTTGGAGGAATGGGTCTAGTCAAATACATGGGCCCCGGTGTTTCATCGGTGCTTAATTTATCGACTCTGAAAGGATGAAAAGCAAAATTGACCTCGGCAGAATATAATGATAAAAAAACCCTATCAATGTAAATGTATGTGTTGTTGTAGATGGAGACATATTTTGCTGCCCCTGCCATTTCCCCTCTCCATGCTTTCAGTCATGCTGTAACATCTATTACGCTTCACTCGCCCTTGGGCGTAAGTTGTGTCTCGGCAAGTGATTGCAACAAACTCGCAGGTTAAAAGTAAATCATAACAGCAGCAACAATAATAATTATTATTTCTACTGAAAACACAGGGCTTCAAATTTGGGGGAAGGAATTAAGTCGATACATCAACTCCAGTGCGAAACTGGTACTTATTTAATCAACTCTGAAATGATGACAGGCAAAGTCAAACTCTGCCGAATTTGAACTCAAGAACGTAGCGGCAGTCGAAATACCACTAAGCATTTCTCCCAGCCTGCTAATAATTTTGCCAGCTCACAGCCTTTAATGATAATAATAATAATATCCGGGTAAGTAATACTCATATACATTTATTTCTATTTTCCGAATGAAATTATGTATTCTAAATGTATATCATCTCCATCATTTGCAAAGCACATGTTAACAGGCTCGCCACATTACGATCCAATCAACATTAGACTATCTCCTTCTCTAACCACCATTCTCAAAAAAAAAATAAAAGATAAGTGAAATGATATCCGTATTATTCAACCCAAGGATAACAAACGGGAAGTACTTACTTTAAACTTCTTACACAAAACTTATGAAAAGCTACACGTGCAAAATTATTTAACACCAGAAATAAACCGAAACTCTAAGAAAATGATGACCATCAAAATAAAGGGCCGGGCGTTAATCCTCATGTCCCGGAAATAAAATTTAATAAGTGCAAATGGATACGCGAGGAATTTATTTCAATCCTACACGCTTATTTTACAGCAGTGCTCAACCCACAGAAAGAAAACACAATAACACAGGCTTACAAAATCTGGAAGAAAAATAAATTAGATAAAAAATGGATACAGCAATGAATCCTAATAAAGTAGCTAACACACAAAGATATATTCTCAAAACAAAAGAAAAATATCAGAAATAGAAATATGACACTTGAAAGGAAAATATATCAGGAAAACGTAGATAGTAACAACACAGCAATGCCAAATAATATCTTAAGCACTGGAAACTGTAATATGCGAAGACATACGTCACTATTCCATCAAAACGAAGTAAACAACGAAAGACAACAAACCAAGACTGTAGGAATGTATAATGATGAGCAAAATGCACCAAATCAGAACAGCGCAGACAAAAATATGAACGGGAGGGAATACGAAACAAATCTAAAACGTTGAAACAGTGAAGCTGATACTAATGATTATGATACTCTAAAATGAATGTAATCAAAGAATTGAAAGCCACAGTATGGACCAGCGATTGTACCGCCCCAAAATTAAAATTGACAATAAAACAACATCAATAATAAATAGCATGAACCTGGCTGTCACAGAACTAATGGCTCCAGAAAAAAATGTCAATATGACCAGGCTAAATGGTATAATATATGCAGCCGCCTCTGTGACCACAAGAGAAGCTGGATACCCGCTAAAACCCATCCAAACAGGAATATCACCACCAAAACATTCCCTGTGGATAAATAATACCAGAAAAAATTGAAAATAAGAGAAAGGATCTATCAATCCTTAATGAAACTAATAAACAGTCAACACTACTCAACAACAAAAAGAGAAGAAAAATACTACGTAAGTACAAAATTGCAGAACAAAGAATACCTGAGGTAAAAGAACATCTAAAGCAAGATATCCTCGCCAAAGTACAAATAATCCGCTTGTATGAGAAACGCCAACGTTTCTTTGAACAAAACAAATAGTTCAACTCCAATCCCAAGAGATTCTACCGAGAATTTGGCAAAGATAAAATAGCAACAACAGAAGAAGTAGAGTTTTGGAAAGAAATATGGTCGCCGAAGGGACAACTTCAGAAAAGGTCTATCAAAACAACGATCACAACATCTGAACAACTCTGGACCACTATAAAAACTGGAAAAACTAAGCATCTGGAAGGCACCCGAGCACGACAAGATCCCCAACTTATAGTTAAAGTATCTAACAGGAACATATAAAAAGCTGGTTGAGAAATGTAATAAAAAACTGACTGAGAAATACTAGCAGATCGAGAGAAAATGCCTGAATGGCTCACAAGAGGGAAAACTATCCTAATTCCCAAATACACTGAAGCGGCAAATCTACAGAATTACAGACCGATAACTTGTCCCTCTATAATTTACTGCAATAGTATCGCAGAAAATGGGAAAAAAATTTGAAAGAAAACAATTTCTTTCCAGAAGAGCAGAACGGATGCTGCAATGGCTCATACGGCTGTAAAGATCAGCTACTAATCAATAAAGCCATAACTGAGGACAGCCACAGAAAGAAGGTTCTAAGTATGGGTTGGATCGATTACCGAAAGGCTTCTTGATAGTCTTCGCCACACGTAATGAAAAGAAATACAAGTACCTGCAGAATATGTGGTGATGGAGAAGAAGCAATAAATTATATTGTTTCTGGATGACCATTCCTGGTTCACAAGCAACGTATTCACAGAGTTTCGACTTACATACACTCGAAGCTATGCCAACAGTATGGAATAACAGCAGAAAAAAAGATGGTATAGCTACAGTCCAGAAAAGGTCACGGAAATGAGAAAGCAACCAAATTCTAGGACATGTCAATACAAAGAGACAGACAGACAGACAGACAGACAGACAGAGAAATTAAGACCAATAGTTCGGAAATAATTGTCAGAGATCAACAAGAAGAAACATAAACATGCTTTCTAATCGATGTATCAATACCAACAGATGACAACGTCTCTCTAAAACAAACCGAGCAACTTCCAAAAATCTAACCTCTGGAAATAGAGGTAACTCGAATGTGGAGTCTCAAAACAGAAACAATTCCTAACATAGTAGGCACATTGGGTATGATCAAAAAATATTCAGACAAATACGTAACAAAAACACCAGGACTAACAAGTATATATAACATGCAAAAAGTAGCACTAATAGGTACTATACACATCTTGCATGAAACACTTTCAATACTGTGAAAATAAGATCACCACAGCGAACTGCAGCACATACCCAAGGCACACACTCGGTAGTGTAGTGAAAGCACATGGTAAAAATAAGACTACTGAACAATAATGATAATAATAATAATAATAATAATAATAATAATAATAATAATAATAATAATAATAATAATAATAATGATAATAATAATAATAATCTGCAATAAGAGTGGAGCACTTGCAGAAAATACCACTGCTTGGAACCGCTCGAATCCTCCGGAAGGTGCTCGAAAACTAAGAGGTGTTACCTTAGTTCACTGGTAGTGAACAGCTGACACTGTAGTATACCTCTAGCCGTTAGAAACTGTGCAAAGGCAACAGCAACAACAACAACAAGAATAATGACTATAACGCGTGCAAAAATTGCTGCCTTAGATATTATGACTGAAAAATGGCATGGAAAACCTCTCAATGGCAAATACCCAAAGAGAGCGAATAATGCAGATATTGACAAAGCCCTTACACACCAATGGTTAATGGCCTCTGGCTTGAAATCAGAAACAGAGGTGTTTATCATAGCAGCCTAAGATCAATGCCTACCTACAAAGAACTACCAGGCCAACATATTAAAGAACGGCAGCTCCCCATTATGTCGTATATGCCAACAACAAAATGAGACCATCGATCATGTTGTCTCCATGTGCAGTCTGCTTGCGCCTACAGAGTATCTCAACAGGCATGATAGAGCTGCACAATATATTCACTGGGTAATATACAAAAACCTGGACTTGCCCCATGATAAAAACTGGTGGGAACACAAACCACCCCCAGTACTTGAAAATGATCACATTGCACTCCTCTGGAACTTCACCATTCAAACTGACAGAAAGATAGACGCAAATAGGCCAGACATCATACTGAAAGACTTCAGACAAAAATCATGCCTCCTGTCCCAATCGATATAAACGTCCCAATCGATATAAACGTATCTGTCAAGACCTACCAAAAACTGAGGAAATATAAAGATCTTCAAATAGAAATTAGCAAAATGTGGAATCTGAAGACGAAAACAATACCTATTGTCATAGGGGATGACAGCGAAACGGGCTGATTACTACCTAGCTCAGATACCAGGAAACCCCAAAATGGCTGAAGTTCAAAAGATAGTGCTCATGGGAACTGCCCATATTCTACATAAAATACTGTCTATGTGATCTCAAATTTTAAAGCAAAAACATAATTTTCTTATGGTTTCTTAAACATTCACTTGAACAAAACTGTATAAATCCAAATATATGGTACTCTAGGCATAACACCTACATGAACTTCTAACTTGTTGTCTCTTGAGGTCTCTGGGTGAGACTTGGATCCAACTTGTACAAATGCAAAACAAAAGTCAAACATAAAATAATAATAATAATAATAATGAGAGCTGGCAGAATAGTTAGCACAGAAGGCAAAATAATTCGCGTAACTTATATCGTCTTTACGTGCCAAGTTTTAATTCCTCAGACGTCATATTTGCCTTTCATTCTTTCAGGGTAGATGATGATAGTAGAAAGAATTATTTTCATGTGCTGACAGTATCTTCAGGGTTTTAGATAAAATGCCTTGAAATATGTTTTCCGTATCTTCATATTGGTAAAACAAAAACACAATGAAATACTGGTTTTAATTGTCTTGAACAAAACTCATTCAGAATTAATGACATCGGGGCTAAACCAGAAGCCGTAAGATATAGTCATAGACAGATCGAACGATCAATCGATAGATAGATAGATAGATAGATAGTGATATAGCTTTTATCTTTTACGTGTTTCCGTTATTAGAGGGTGATCATGCCACATCACTGCCTTTTAAGGTTTACTTGAACAAATCATCTCCGTTACTTATTTGTTTTATATAATACTTATTCTGTCTCCGTTGCAATAGGAGAGATACGTTGAGAGAATGTGATTCTCCACGAAAATCAGAATTTGCTGCTTATGTCAATCTATGAAAGACATGCAGTGGAAAATTTGGAAGATTGTGTTTGTTCACAGCTGATTGTCTCCACAAATATTTAAGTGCCATAAGCACTATGTAAATATAGAGAAAAAGATTAATATTAATTCCAGTTCTATGTAGGAAGTACTTGGGACAGAATGCATTAATTTTCTGCAGAGTTAAATTTGGGGAAAAAAAACAGCTTTCTGTATTTTTAGAGATCAAGTACGGCTTTTCATTAAGCGAGTACTAGAGCATATTACGCTATTTATAGTTTATATCTCTTCCCTATGGCCATTAATTAAAACGCAAATATCTGTTCATGATCAGAAATGAGAAAAATGAAGGACATCGCTGTATATGGAATAAAATCAAGAAAAGGAAGGATATAACGGCATATCTGTCATAAATATTGGGCAGATGTAACGTCAGCTCACTGAAACTTTGATATTTATGCCTCGTGATATTCACCTATTAATAATCTTTTGTACTCTAGGGACACGGCCCGAAATTTTGGGAGAGGAGCCAGTCGACCCTAGTACGCAACTGGTACTTAATTTATCGACCCCGAAAGGATGAAAAGCAAAGTCGACCTCAGTGGAATTTGAACTCAGAAAGTAAAGAGAGACTAAATCCCGCTAAGCATTTCGCCCGGCATGCTAACGGTTCTACCAGCTCGTTGCCTTCACTTATTAATAATACTATTCTTTAATAATATTGTTAATAATGTATGTAGACAAAGCGTTTCACATATAAACATATAAAAAAAGCTATAAATTACATTCAGGATTTTATTTGAGTGTTTTTAACTTTGTTCTGGAAGATAACATTTGTCACAAAAACTACGATATGACTAAGGAATTACTATTAAAATGACGATAGATGCTGCATACATATAGAAAATGTTGAAAATAAGTGATTGAACTCAAACACAATATTGTAACTAATGACGAAAATAATAGCTTACAATTTTGTTCTTCTAATATATTGTTGAACATTCTAAGTCTCCCACATATAAAATATTCACCTTGTTGTTACTGCCTTGACGCAACGCCACTCCCCGTTGAACCTACACTCTGATGTTATTACAAGCTTTCAAAGCGTCGAGTCAGGAATTCCATGACCCCTGTCCAACGCCCCTGGATAATGCCGGCAACCAGGAGCACAACGCCCCACCTCTCTTAGAAGTGGAATTTTTTAAAGCTAAGATGATTGTACAGGTTTAAAATAATGTTGCAACAATTTTAGAATATTATATATTGTCTTCCATTAAATAAAGACAATTTTCTAAAATGTTTAAATCAATACACACGCACATACGCAGCGCACAATCTAACCCACACTCGCATATAAGCACAACTGTACATATGCGTATTCTTGCACACAATCAAATGTGTGTGCAGCTAGCTAGCTAGCTAGATAGATAGATAGCTAGACAGACAGATAGATAGATAGATAGATAGATAGATAGATAGATAGATAGATAGATAGATAGATAGATAGATAATAGATAGATAGATAGATAGATAGATAGATAGATAGATAGATAAATGCATACATACAAACACACATACATACTTAAGTGCATGCATTTATGTATACGTATATACACACATAAATACATATGACTTATGATATTGATCTGGGAAATAAATGTCTGCTTTCTTATTAATTCATGGTTATAAATAGCTGAAATCGAATTATGTAGAATACTCTTTCTATAGACAATTCCATTATTAAATGGCTACCAGCGTCCTGTCTCAGTGATTCTGGCACTTCTATTGCAACTTTGAGAAATATTCTAAATCTAAATATTTCGTACTTATTTTTCTTTGATCACATAAACAATATGTTGCTTTTAATGTAACTAATAATCTTCGAGATAGTTTAATTATACTTATTTTTCTCTAAATATTCAAATCGTTTTGTACGTTTTGAAATATTTCTACATTTTTCGTCAGTGATTCAGTCATTTTATAAAAGCCTCACTGCTCCCAAACCTCGATTTAAGTATATTGTTCATTGATAATATCAAACTAATGCCGAAATATATTCCATCAAGGAGTTGGGGATTCTTGTATTAAATACTTTTAAAAAGATGCTAAACAATCAGAATATGATATTTGTTGTGTTTGAGCAACAGCTATGTTCATTATCAACTGTCCGAAACAAGCTTAACAAGTGATCATATATAAACCACGAAATTTGAAGAAATGAATCTTTTCTATAGAGAATTATTGGAAATACACGAATTTGATGTGTTTTGATTATATATTTCTCCGTTAAACTGATTGGATTATTTCTTTAGAATTTATCTGATGGAGTTTCCAACTGTTAATGGTAAGCTAATCAAAAGTTTTTCAATAGAGAAAGAGAGTGACACAGAGGAAGAGAGACTGAAAAAGAAACAAAGCTATGAAGAAAGAAATAGAGAAAGAGATAAATGTAATTACACGACTTACTTAATCTTGCATCCATCATTCCTTATATAAATAGTTAAAATCTTATTTAGCAACATATCCATTACGCAGCAAATAGTTTCAATTGAAATGCTGGCCGTCAGTCATCTAATATGGGTCTCTCAATAATTGGTCAATAGATTATTCTCTGAGATAAAACTCTGATTAATTTGGCCTTCTTGTACTAGAATACATGGATTTGCTAAAATTCTAGTTCCCTAGTTTTATAATCCCACAACAATGAAACACATATCTATTAAGTTGATAAGTTGATTCAAGTGAATGTTTTCAGAAGAGATTCAGCGCCATCCACTCAGCATTTGAAACTTAAACATGAGACTTAATCACTCAACGTTCTGATTGCATCTTCTATAACTACATCCCCAGTGTATGTTCAAAATGAAAGAAAATTGCATCTAAAAACAAATAGCGTTAGTTATCAAATCAAACTTCCGTGTTATATTCGAACGTTCTGTATTATATAGGTTTAAAATATTCCATTCCTTAGCGTATTGTAGGTAATACAGAGAGGTATAGATATATCATTAAGATACAATATACGACTAAAAACCGAGCACGGTTGAGAGCAGTTGCGCTTCTTAATGTAGGGATCGACTCTCTACGTATCACTCTAACACATAAAATTATTGATCACACTTTCACAACATATCTATTTATTAATGCCTCAGAATTCCTTGCAGTATTTTATAAGCCTGTAACATTTCTTGTGTACTCCGATAATATGATAATATTCACCCCGTTTGAATGCAATGACTTATAGTTTCCAGACTGGTTGTTGCTACCCTAACGCATCCACTGAAAACCGGAGAAATGTACAGGACAATTCCAGCCGATTGGATAAGCTAATGTTATATGAATTATGTCTCATTTTAATGATGTTGCTTAATGATGTATATATATATATTCAAAAATTGCAATAATTTAGGACAGTTATAAGTGCTTTGCCCAAAACAGTCTCAAACTTTCTAGTATGCACCTCCTGTATATATATGTATGTATTTGTATATATATATATATATATATATATATATATATATATATATATATATATATATATATATATATATATATATATATTTGTGTGTGGGTGTGTGTGTGTGTGTGTGTGTATGTGTGTGTGTGTGTGTGTGTGTGTGTGTGTGTGTTTGAGCAAATTTAGAACAATTGATATGTTTGTCACATGTTTCAACTGCTAAAAGGCGAATAGACTGCAGTTACCATGGAAATAAATCTCTCTTATGGTAATAAGGTTGAAAACACCCACTTCGTTCAGTGTCGCCATCTTTTAGGAATCCCAGACATCGTTGTTTCAGATTTTTTAACTTTTGTCAGAGTTGTACCTAAGACAGACAAATCTGAACGAAATTTTTCTCGCTCACTGCAGTGAATTTGCAGTTTAGCAGTTGAAATAGTTGTGACAAACATTTCAACAGCCTAAATTCTGCTCAAGCACACACACATACACACACACAGAGACGTGTACACACATATGTATATTTATAAATGGACTCTCCCGTCTTTTGGCGACGTATGAGGATTCGGCAATTTCTTGCCCAACAACTACAAAGATAATTTGTTTATAGTGATCAAATGTGTGTATTCAGATAAGATCACTCCCTCCACCACATCAACATTATTTGTGCAGGTGCACCGTGTAGCACATGTCAGATGCTCAGATGATGACAGAGCAACGTGACATGATGTGCTTTGCTCAAGAACATAATGGATATATATAGATAGGAAGAGAGAGAGAGAGAGAGAGAGAGAGAGAGAGAGAGAGAGAGAGAGAGAGAGAGAGAGAGAGAGAGGGAGAGAGAGAGGGAGAGAGAGGGATAGAGAGAGAGAGAGAGAGAGAGAGAGAGAGAGAGAGAGAGAGAGAGAGAGGGAGAGACATATATATTTTCACAAGAATATAGTATAACAAATATAAGCGATATTAAGGAAGAAAGTATAATTTCAAATATCATTGGAATTTTAAACGGTTTGGGGACCTATTGTTGTTAGAACATCTACTTGCTGAGTTGCACCTGTTGAGACAATATCCTCACGATATTTATTCCCTTATAAATATAGTAAGAAATATCTTCACATAAGGTAGGTAAAATATCATTGATTGTATATGTTAGTACATTTATTTCCTATAGGTAATATCAACGCACATAATTTTAGACTTAATCTTAAAATGTATTAAATTTTCTTATCACACAATTATGTGATATATGTTTAAAACGTAGGTTATAAATTGGATAAATCACATTTGTTTTTCTAAATATTGCTCACTCGAATAAAAGCTTCAATAAAAGTGAGATATCGCCTCTTGTAATTAGAAGTTCCTTGCAAAGCTGTCGTGAGTAAAACCAATGTTAATGTAGACCATAAGCCATAAACATTTGAATATATAAAATTATCACCTGCATCAGACACAAAAGAGACTCGGAAAGCTAGGACACCAAATGTGGAATATATAAATTATAGATGTAGTTTTACAGTAGTTTCCGCATTCGTATTTCCTTCTACTAATTCTAATTGGTTGCAGAGAAAAAATGTAGAATTCCTATTCTTACAAGAATGCTAGCAGCAGAAATAAATGCAGCCGATCGCAAAGTCAAGGAGGCTGTAGAAAGAATCTCTGGCTTTTAATGGAACTAGAGGGAGGAATTAACGTGGAAGGCAGAAGAGGTTGGGCATTGATTTTTGCCAGCATTCTCAATCTGCCACTTTTAACATGCCCTCCCACACACACACAGCTACGCATACAGGTACATATATATATATATATGTGTGTATTCAAGGGGCTGCTGAAAATTTTCTGGCATTAGGTAAAAGAAAATACAGAAGGATCATTTAATTATTATGATTTTACTTAACATATTACCCTACCCTTTAAAAGTAGACTGTAGTTTGGGTCTCCTTCCCGTTCTTTGCCGATACCCTTAAAACCAAGAACTTTTCATCGGGCGCTCGTGTGTATATATATATATATATATATACATATATATATATATATATATATATATATCACAATAGTATAGCATGAGGATGTAAACTTCCCGGGTGTATTTTTTCATTACTGCATTTAAGATGGCGGTCTCCGTTACTCTGAGATTGTTGCTGCTGTTATTTGTACTCTTATTGTGGAATTAACTTTGTATTTGTCTTCGTGTCACTACAATATACATTATAATTCTAATATCATTATCTTTCTAAGTATTATACAGCAGTAGTATTGCAGCAGTTGTCATTGCTCTTAACTTATTGTTTTCATCTTTGGTATTTTCTTTCTTTTATCACAAGTTCTACAACATTATAAATTTCTGGTTATCCATTGCAATTTCAGGATCACCTGTTATTGTCTTCATCCGCCTTCTTCTCCTCCTTCTTCTTCTTATTTCACTTCTTCCTGTTACTATCCCCCATTTTCTTCCTCGTTGCTTTTCTTCATTCTTTCCTTTCTTCTAATTTCTCATCTACTTTGGCGTTGATGCTCGAAACGCCCTGCCCACCTTCTCAATCTATTTGCATTTGCGTCTTTATTTAAATTTTCTTCCCTCCCCGTATGAACAAAATAAAAAGAGTGGCAAAAACGCAGTTTTGAGGTGGATCACAGGAAGTGTCACTCTAGTGTGTAAGGCCACAAATATTATGTGAATTCTCACTTGGAACTTTTGCCTGGACTGATATGGAAAGCAGAGTGGTACAGAAACAATTGTAACTGATATTAAAAATGTGTCTAAGTCTTTATTTGTCTCCTTATTTGGCTAATATTTTGCTCATCGCTAAACTCACATAATTCTTTTGCCCTTGTAAAGCAAGAATGTTCTACACTTGAAGAATTTCGATATCAGTCTGTATCCAACTGTGTGGATAGCCTAAGGCTTGGGTTGAATGTTGGTTTGGAAATACACTACATGGTTTCGGGTTCAGTCCCATTGCGTGATATCTTGGGCGAGTGTCTTCCACTATAGGCTCGGGTAGACCAAATCCTTGTGAGTGAATTTGGTAGATGGGAACTGAAAGAATCCCGTTTTATGTATACACACACACACACACACACGCACACACACACACACACACATATCTATATATATATATATATATATATATATATATATATATATATATATATATATATATATATATATGCGTGTATGTGTGTGTGTTTGTATGTTTGTGCGTTTATCACCCCCACCATCAGTTGACAACTGATGCTGGTGTGCTTACGTCCCCGCAACTTAGAAATTCGGCAAAAGAGACGATAAAATAAATATTAGGCTTAGAAAGAATGAGTCATGTGGTCGATTTGTTCGACTAAAGGTGGTGGTCCAACATGGCTGCAGTCAAATGACTGAAATAAGTAAAAGAGTAAAAGAATAAAAGGACACACACACACACACACATACACACACACACACACACACACAGATATATATATATATATGGAAGAATTTACGACAAAAACAACAGACGAAGACAGGTGGTGTAAACAACAAATGGATGTATTAGTATAGCCCTCGGGAATAGAGAAAGCCTTTAACGTTTCGAGCCTACGCTCTTCAACAGAAAGGAACACAGAATGAAACAAGGAGAGAAACAAGCGGAGAAAAAACTATGAAAGTAGTGGTCAGCGATGTATATATATATATATATATATATATATATATATATATATATATATATATATATATATATATATATATATATATATGTATATATATATATATATATATATATATATATATATATATATATATATATATATATATATATATATATATATATATATATATATATATATATATATATATATATATATATATATATATATATATATATATATATATATATGTATATATATATGTATATATATATATATATACAAATAGATAGATAGATAGATAGACAGAGAGACATGCATGTAGATATAGATATGTCTGTTTATTTTTCTATATCTATCTATCTATCTATCTATCTATCTATCTATCTATCTATCTATCTATCTATCTATCTATCTCTCTACCTTTCTCTCTCTCTCTCTCTCTCTCTCTCTCTCTCTCTCTCTCTCTGTATATACATACATATATATATATATATATATATATATATATATATATATATATATATATATATTACAAATTAAAAGGGTAAATGATTCTGAACTTCGGTATTTGGTGAAGCAAATATTTGCTGATCCCTTAATTATATATATATATATATATATATATATATATATATATATATATATGTGGGTGTGTGTGTGGGTGTGTGTGTGAGTAAAAATAAATACAAAAAAAGGGTTTTGTATGATCGTGTATAGAGGAATATATTACTTTATCTAAAAGAGTTCCAACTCTGTTTTTTACGTTTTATTTATATTCTTGTAAAATTAATGTGGGATATAGAATATGGAATATATAATATATA
This sequence comes from Octopus bimaculoides, assembly GCF_046866305.1. Classification (NCBI taxonomy): domain Eukaryota; kingdom Metazoa; phylum Mollusca; class Cephalopoda; order Octopoda; family Octopodidae; genus Octopus; species Octopus bimaculoides. The sequence goes on along the minus strand of NC_142949.1, from coordinate 19,408,496 downwards.
ATATAAAAATGGATAGTACAATGAAATGAAGTATTGAATGTCTTATTGAATATATGGAATATGTCTTATTGAATATATGAAATATTGAGTGTTCGATATAAAGGATTAAATATATAAAGGCGAATACGTATTTTCTATAACTTGTGGTGTTTCATCATGGCCGGTATGACAGACTGTAACAGACTGTAATAGACTGGCTGGTTTTCTGTCTTTTATACCTATCCCTTTGGACAGCAGTTGTATGTGTTTGGCTATTTTTAGAATTGATGCCAAGCTTATTTCTACAAATGATGACATTTGAGACATTTTTTGTGTTTTGGTTATAGGGATAAGATTATTAAACCCCAGTAAGTGTTTGGCTATTTTTAGAAATGATGCCAAGTTTATTTTTAGAAATGATGTCATTTGAGAGATTGTTTGTGTTTTAGTTCTAGGGATAAGATTTTTAAACCCCAAGTAAGATAAATTTAATCATTGTTTGTTAAGAGTGGGTTTGAATTTCTTAATAAAATCCTTTTCTTTGCATTTTCTTTCAATTTCATTCCGGTTGTAAAGTTTATGGAATGGAAATATAATAGAAGTTTGATGACCACATGTTGCCAGATGGTTACTCAGTAGTATTTGGCGGACTTCTGGGTTTTTAATCTGTTGTCGATGCACCCGTGAGCGTTCCGATAGTGCATTACATGTCTGGCCAACGTACAGTTCATCACAATTAGGGCATTTGATGCAGTAGATTAGATTTCTACTTTTGCAATTCATATTCGCATTGGTGAATATTTTCCCTGTTTTTGTGTTCATATATGGGCCGGTATGAATTGATCGGCATGTACCGCATCGGCTATCATTGCATTTGGATACAGTGAATGTTTAATTTTTGTTGCTGAGGTCAAACCTTGCCTTTGTTAATAGCTTTTTCAAGTTTTTAGGTTGTCTCTTACTGAGAGTTATATTTTGATATGTAATGATATTTCTCAATTCCTTACTTTGTGCAAGGATCGGTAAGTTCGCTTTGGCGATATTAAAGATGTTCTGGTGGCATGGATTTTGTGTCACTGTAAATGGAATGATCTTTTCTTGTTTGTCTCTTCTTTGCGGTGTCCTCAGTTGTTGTATGGGTATTTTTAAAGCCCGCTGAATACCATTTTCTATGAGTAGTGACGGGTACTTTTGCTTTAGCAGAAATTCTTTCAGTTCCCTCAGGCGCTGATTTCTGGTCTCTATATCCTCTACAATAGTACATATTCTCCTGGCTAAGCAGTATGGGATGTTGCGTTTTGTATGGGGTGGATGGCACGATTTAATGTTCAAGTATTGGTGTGTGTCTGTGTGTTTATAATGTATATCTGTGGTAATGGCGGTGTTCTTTTTAACTACCATTATATCTAGAAATGGTAATTTGCTACTGCTCATCTCCTTTGTAAATTGGATGGGTGGGTGTAGGTTGTTCAGGAGGGTGTTGAATTCTTCCACAGTGCTTTGAGGTTTTGTCCAGATTATAAAGCAATCGTCAAGGTATCTCTTCCATGCTTTTTCTATAAACTTCCTAATTTCCTTAACGGCACCCATACTTCCTCGGAAGTACCTAATTAAAGAAATTAGCGGAGAACCAGAGGAAGAAGCAAAACTCCGATGGGATCTCGCCTTAACAAAATTCAGGACCGACATCTCTATCACCCTGTCTAAATAATCCCCTTATAAAACCAAATATGAAGCAATCGACAATCTTATTGAAGATGAAATATCAAAACTAGCAACCGGCAATGTAAAAGAAAAAATGCGCGAACTATGGATCAAAGATATCTCCAGAGAAGAGAACAAATCACGAAAATTATGGCAGCAGAAACAACTATTCCTGGACGAATATTCTACTAACTACGGTAAAGAATTTAGAACCCAGAGAAATAACAGTAAAAAAGAACAATCTCACCAGGGTAACAAAAGCCAGAGCATGAGGCAACATAAACGCCCATTCCACCAGGAATCAAAGAGGAACTACGGTAAGAAGAACTCTTCCCCTTTTGTGCGAAAACACCCTAATGTACACATTATAAACAAAAAAATGAACAAAATAAATATTTCTCTGATCAGGCCATTAGACGTAGGAACACCAGATCATTTTCAAAACTTCAACAAAGATTACCTACAAAAAACTGGGAAAAAAACCGACCTAGAAACGGAAACAATACTAGACCATCCTCTCAGATCACTAAAACCAATACTTACAAATAGAAAAAGATGTATAATTCCGAAAATAGGACGGCAAACATAACAACGCCAGGTAAAATAACACAACGAAAACACAAACTTCAAATCAACACTAACAAAAATAGAAACCATAAATAGAAAAAAATTCATTTTTTAATGTCAGGACAACAAACACCGGAGAAACACTCCAAGAGGTAACATACCCAAAACAACTGAACATATAGATCCTAAGATAATTAATCTTTCCAGAAGAGATCTTGACAATGATGAAACCCAACTTCTGTTAAAAGGCCTGAAATTTACACCTACACCAACAGTCAACCACCATGAACTAAAGGAAGATATCCAGAAATTCTGTCGCGAAATACGACTTGTCGAATTCTTCACCACCAATATTAATAATAAAAATAATAATGAAACCGAAGATTTTTTAGTGAGGAATAAATCAAATTTCACCCCACCAAAAGGCAGAAATATCTACCTTGACCAATATATTGACACACTATCAAACTTCCCCCTAAAACAAAATACCAAAGTTAGACCGAACATTAACAAAACATTCACTGTACCCATATGCAAGGATAGCCGATGCGGTACATGCCGATCAATTCATACCAGCCCATATATGAACAAAAAAACAGAGAAAATATTCACCAATGCGAATATGAACTGCAAAAGTAGAAATCTAATCTACTGCATCAAATGCCCTAATTGTGATGAACTGTACGTTGGCCAGACAGGTAATGTACTATCGGAACGCTCACCGGTGCATCGACAACAGATTAAAAACCCAGAAGTCCGTCAAATACCACTGAGTAACCATCTGGCAACATGTGGTCGTCAAACTTTTATTATATTTCCATTCCATAAACTTTACAACCGGAATGAAATTGAGAGAAAATGCAAAGAAAAGGACTTTATTAAGAAATTCAAACCCATTCTTAACAAACAATGATTAAATCTATCCTACTTGGGGTTTAAAAATCTTATCCCTATAACTAAAACACAAAAAAATCTCTCAAATGTCATCATTTCTAAAAATAAACTTGGCATCATTTCTAAAAATAACCAAACACCTACTGGGTTTTAAAAATCGTATCCCTATAACCAAAACACAAAAAATGTCTCAAATGTCATCATTTGTAGAAATAAGCTTGGCATCAATTCTAAAAATAGCCAAACACATACTGCTGCTGTCCAAAAGAATAGGTATAAAAGACAGAAAACCAGCCAGTCTATTACAGTCTGTTACAGTCTGTCATACCGGCCATGATGAAATACCACAAGGTATACAAAATAGTATTTGCCTTTATATATTTAATCCTTTTTATTGAACACTCAATATTTCATATATTCAATAAGCCATATTCCATATATTCAATAAGACATTCAATACTTCATTTCATTGTACTATCCATTTTTATATTATATATTATATATTCCATATTCTATATCCCACAGTAATTTTACAAGAATATGAATAAAACATAAAAAACAGACAGAGTTGGAACTCTTTTAAATAAAATTATATATATATATATATATATATATATATATATATATATATATATATATATATATATATATATATATATATATATATATATATATATATATATATATATATATATATATATATATATATATATATATATATATATATATATATATATATATATATATTAAATATATACTTTTATAAAACAAATTTTACAAATTATATAGTATCTGTTAACAGTCTTAGCCAAAAACTCACAGTTGAGTTTTTGTATATATATATATATACATGTCTCTTAAAGGATAGAGCTCAAAATCAATGCATTGAAGATACTTTATTGCAGCAACAATTATAATAACAGAAACAACCACAATAAGCCAAACCTATGCACATTTCAATAGGGTATCCCGGAAAAATAAACCACATCATAAGATGTCTCGTAAAATATTGTAACAAATTACAACATATTACAAATTTCTGGATACTCCATCTCATCAGGGTCGCATTATTGCCATCACCAATACTATTATTAGCAAAACACACACATCATCCAAGAGGGTGAAAGAATAATCGACGGCACGCAACCTACCATCGTTATTTTCTTACAGAATGTAAACAAACCAGTCAACCGATTTGTAAATTTGTAATATGTTGTAATTTGTTACAATATTTTACGAGACATCTTATGATGTGGTTTATTTTTCCGGGATACACTATTGAAATGTGCATAGGTTTGGCTTATTGTGGTTGTTTCTGTTATTATAATTGTTGCTGCAATAAAGTATCTTCAATGCATTGATTTTGAGCTCTATCCTTTAAGAGACATGTATACATATATATATATATATATATATATATATATATATATATATATATATATATATATATATATATATATATATATATATATATATATATATATATATATATATATATATATATATATAGATAGATAGATAGATATGCAGGGCAGGGAATCGTCAATTAGTAATAAAATTAATAATTAACAATTTTGCTGGGTAGCTCAGTATGAAAAAAACCTTTTCGGTAAAATCATTTATAATCATAAATATATAGGGATTGACAGCAACCTGCTTCTCCAACATACTGAGAATTCAGAAATAGCAGCCAAAGAACTACTGATTCCAAAACTACAAATTATTACTTCTAAATTGATAGCGATATTTCTGATACACACAGAACAAAAAACAGTAGAGAAGTGTAAAAAAACCCACTTGCCTTTAGTTAATTTAGTACGATCGTTTCACAGTTAAGAGCAAAGAATGCTCTATTCTGATCTTCAGCTAAATATTCTAATAAATTTGTTAATGTCTAAATAACTCACGTTGATTTTGACCACGTTAATCTTGATTTTAAATTTACGTGAGTTATTTAGACATTAACAAATTTATTAGAATATTTAGCTGAAGATCAGAATAGAGTATTCTTTGCTCTTAACTGTGAAACGATCGTACTAAATTAACTAAAGGCAAGTGGGTTTTTTTTACTCTTCTCTACTGTTTTTTGTTCTGTGTGTATCAGAAATATCGCTATCAATTTAGAGTAATAATTTGTAGTTTTGGAATCAGTAGTTCTTTGGCTGCTATTTCTGAATTCTCAGTATGTTGGAGAAGCAGGTTACTGTCAATCCCTATATATTTATGATTATATATATATATATATATATATATATATATATATAATAATATTAGGGACAAAATCCAAAATTACAGGTAAAAAACTCAATTAAAATCAATTTATAAAAAATTAAAATTAAATTGAGCCTTATAGATAAAGTATATATAAAATATATAGTTTTAGGGAAAATAACAAATTTTCAAGAACTCATCGATGAAAATCCACTATCACATATAGAAAAATTAATAATTAAAAGCACAATAAATGAGTATAATATAAAGTAAAGTAAATATCATAAGATAAATATAATAAAAAGATTACACGTGTTTCATAACCAATTTTCAAATAGAAAAGAAATTTAAATCGATTAAAATCAATTGAAATTATCGAAAATAAGTTCTATTCAAAAATATAGCTACTCGTCAGATCGTAAGTAGAACAATAATTAGATATATATCTCAACCAACAATAAGTACCAAATGAATTAATATGAAATACTTATTATATAAAGATAGAAAAATTATTTAAAAAATATCATAATATCAAAATAATAACCATTCAATAATCATCCCTTCATCCATTATAATAACATGTATATTATATACAAAGTATATTATATACAAAGTTTTGATTTAAAAAAAACTTTAACGATATTATAAACTATAAAGATTAATAATTAATCAAATAATATTAATCAAAAATATATCAACACTATTCCAATCGAAGTTCTAATATTATGTTGAAATGAAACTATAACTTCTAAATAATTTAGTGTTAAATAAGTTATCTATTAAAATAATCTATAAAGAACCTAATGAATAGTATAAAAACAAGAATTCATATTATTTTCAAATAGTAGAAAATCTTTAGCAAAGTGAAAACAGTACTTATCCAAATTTTTCCGTAATTCAAACTGAAAACTAAGACGTTATCTAATAGCTATAGCGTTTTAAGCAAGAGTTCGCGCGAAAATACTACGTTAAAAAAGAACGTTAAAATAGAGAATAGAATACGAAAGCATGAATGAAATAATAATACTTAAATAAATGAATGAAAAATTTAAAATTTATACAACTAACAACATAAAAAGAACAAAAAACTATAGTTATCTTATAAAACATATTAATAAATATTAAATTCTAATATATAATAAATAAATAATAATATTAATAGTCGTAAATTAAATAATATTATGAAATAAACTAAAATACTACTATTGATTTAGTCTTATCAAAATCGTAGTGTCATTGTAATATAAAACCTTAAACTTACTAAAATATTAACCTACCAATAAAAACAAAATATAGCTACTAGAATAATTAAATAGATACCCCAACACACACCCTAATACATACATACATATATACATACATACATACACATATACATATATATATATATATATATATATATATATATATATATATATATATATATATATATACATATATATACATATATATATATATACATACATACGTACACACACATATACATACATACACACATATATATAAATACATATAACACATATAGACCAAAACATACACACTACCATAAATATATATATATACATAAATATATATCTACACATACACACATGTACCTACCAAAATATACATATAAAAACAAATACACTCATACACACATATAAAAATAAAGAATAATATATATAAATACACACGCATCCTCCCATGCTCTCAAATATACATATTATATAGATACACATATACAAACATATATACATACACATAAAAATACACATATATATACAGAAAAAACATGCATATACATATACATATATACATATACATATATACATATATATACATATATATATACACACATACATAAATATATACATATATACACCTATATATATATATACCTACTAATTTATATAGACAAATTACACACACTCACATATATACTTATACCCATATATATACATATATATATACACATTTACATAAGTACATACATAAATATACATATACATATACACAAACATACTCATAACTATATATATATAAAAAAAAATATACAAAATATACACACAAATAAAAATTCACTCAAATAAATATATAAATAAGGAATATTCTAAAACAAAACTACACTCACGCACTCACTCACACGCACAATATATATAAATATACATCTATACTCACAAATATATATCTTTATACATACATGTAAATACAAATATACACTCAATATACACAAACATATATTAAAAAAAAAACACATATATATACACTTAAACCTATATAAATACATACGTAAACATATATACATACACCTAAAAATATACATACATACTAATGCATATAGAATAAAACACACACCCTCAATATATACATATACATGCATATACACATACCTATATAAACAAAATAAATAAAAAATTATTAGCTAAAGATTTTATATAAATAAAGTAGTTTATGTCTACATTTTATTTTTCGTTCATCAAAAGAATTAAGTAAATTATTATCCTTATGAAATAATATCTCTTTAAATTCATTATTACATAAATTACAAAAGTTATTACCTATATGATAGGATTTAGCTTTACAAACTATCTCCCATTTAAAAATATATTTAATATTTTTAGCTTTAAGTTCCCAAATATATTTACTGAGGCCAGTAGAATTAATTAAATTTCTATTCTTAAATGAGTGCATATGTTGAGCTACTCTTAGTCTAATTTTATTAGAAGTCGAACCTATATAAATCTTATTTAAATTATAACCATTATGTTTATTTTCATTCAATAATTTCACTATACATTTATACACTACATCTTTCAAATTACATTTATTATTAAAATTACATTTAGTTTTATCTAAACATGTACAATTAATTATATTCTGGTCAACATTATTACTATTAAAATTAATATTAGAATAATTATTAAATTTAAATTTGTAGTAATTATTTAACTTAAATTTATTAAAAGAAGAGATAATATTAGCAACATTATTAGTAGTGGAATAACCTACACCAAAATTATTTTTAGAAAAAATATAATGATATTTTTTATTATCTCTAAGGAATAAATCAATAACTTTAAAAACTTCATTATTAATGTTAGTTTAAACTTGAACACCGTATGGAATAATTAACCAGAGTTTGTTCTTATTATAGATATTATTGAATTTATTATTAGTATTATTAAATTTATTATTATCATTAAAAAAATTAAAATAATATTTAAAATTGTTTCCATTAAAATTAAGTTTATGTTTAGGTAATTTATTATAATACCAATTATTCTTATTATTCTTATTATTACCTAAGAAGACATTATCATGAGTATAAAAGTTATGTTTATTAAAAAGGTCATTATTATTATAATTATTATTACTACTATTATAAAAATAATTCGGATTATTAAAAATTTTTATATTATTAGTATATCCCGCTTCTTGCAGGGCTTTATTATAATAAGGTGCATGTTTTTCAAAAATCTCTATATTAGAAGATAGTAAAGATATTCTCTTACCTATAGTAAATGTTAAGGATTTTTTAACTGATGGTGGGTGATTGCTTTTAGCATGAATGTATTTAATATTTTCATTAATCTTATGGTACTATTCATTTGGTTCTTTATAGATTATTTTAATAGATAACTTATTTAACACTAAATTATTTAGAAGTTATAGTTTCATTTCAACATAATATTAGAACTTCGATTGGAATAGTGTTGATATATTTTCGATTATTTTTGATTAATATTATTTGATTAATTATTAATCTTTATAGTTTATAATATCGTTAAAGTTTTTTTTTTTAATCAAAACTTTGTATATATATATAAAGTTTAACCTTTTATTCTTAATATTTTTTTCTTTCCTACTTTTTTCATTCATAATTTTTTCCATTCATAATTTTTTCACTCATATTTTTTATTATTACGTTTGTAAAAATAAATAATCTTGTATTTTTCTATTATTCAATTGATCTTTAATTATAATTAAATAAACGTCTTTAGCTTTAAATAGTATAGCTTTAACTATTACACCGGTTAAATATGTACTAATTTTATCTTCATTATTATTTTAAACTTAAACTTCGTTCAACTTGTATTTAAAACAATGATAATTTAAAACAACGATAATTTATGTAAGATGTTTTTTGTATTTAATATACATGTTATTATAATGGATGAAGGGATGATTATTGAATGGTTATTATTTTGATATTATATTTTTTAAATAATTTTTCTATCTTTATATAATAAGTATTTCATATTAATTCATTTGGTACTTATTGTTGGTTGAGATATATATCTAATTATTGTTCTACTTACGATCTGACGAGTAGCTATATTTTTGAATAGAATTTATTTTCGATAATTTCTATTGATTTTAATCGATTTAAATTTCTTTTCTATTTGAAAATTGGTTATGAAACACGTGTAATCTTTTTATTATATTTATCTTATGATATTTACTTTACTTTATATTATACTCATTTATTGTGCCTTTAATTATTAATTTTTCTATATGTGATAGTGGATTTTCGTCGATGAGTTCCTGAAAATTGGTTATTTTCCCTAAAACTATATATCTCTCTCTCTCTCTCTCTCTCTCTCTCTCTATATATATATATATATATATATATACATATATATATATATATATATATATATATATATATATATATATATA